>NC_089845.1:67200783-67504116 GCF_035609145.1 Eleutherodactylus coqui | reverse complement strand
GCACAGTATTAGTTCCATTTCAGTAGTAGTAGCAGTCTAGACAGGCCCCAGTAAAATATCACTAGAAGCAGTATAGGGGGAGCACAGTCTTAGTTCCATTTCAGTAATAGTAGCAGTCAAGACAGGCCCCAGTAACAATTCCGAAGCAGCAGTATAGGGGGAGCACAGTCTTAGTTCCATTTCAGTAATAGTAGCAGTCAAGACAGGCCCCAGTAACATATCACTAGCAGCAGTATAGGGGGAGCACAGTATTAGTTCCATTTCAGTAGTAGTAGCAGTCTAGACAGGCCCCAGTAACATATCACTAGCAGCAGTATAGGGGGAGCGCAGTCTTAGTTCCATTTCAGTAATAGTAGCAGTCAAGACAGGCCCCAGTAACAATTCCGAAGCAGCAGTATAGGGGGAGCACAGTCTTAGTTCCATTTAAGTAGTAGTAGCAGTCAAGATAGGCCACAGTAACATTCCCGTTGCAGCAGTTTAGGGAGATAACAGTCTGTTTCACATTTCAGTAGTTGCAGTATAGACAAGGCCCCAGTTACATTTATGTAGCAAAAGTGTAGGCCAACCCCACACACCTTGCTGTACCATGAGTGCAGGCGAAGCCCATAAAAATTACCAGGATTACACTGTAGGCGAGGGCCTAAAAAAATTGGTGTAGCAACAGTACTAATGTACCTCAGAAAAATTTCCCATGCCCAACCAAGAGGGCAGGTAAAACCCATTAATCGCTTTGGTTACTGTGGCTTAATTTGTAACTAGGCTTGGAGGCAGCCCAGTTAAAATAAAAATTGGTTCAGGTGCAAGTTTCAACGCTTTAATATGAATTGAAACATATAAATATTGTTTACAAAAGTAATATGACTGAGCCTTCTGGGCCTAAGAAAAATTGCCCGTTCGGCGTGATTACGTGAAATTTCAGGAGGAGCAGCAGGAGGAGGATGAATATAATACAGAGATTGATGAAGCTAAAAGGTCCCCTTTTTTATGGTGATAGAGAACGATGCTTCCATCCGCGGGTGCAGCCTACGTATTGTTTAGGTACCACTGCTGTCCGCTGCTGGAGAAGAGAACTCTGGGGAAATCCAGGCTTTGTTCATCTTTATTAGTGTAAGCCTGTCGGCACTGTCAGTTGACAGGCAGCTACGCTTATCCGTGATGATTCCCCCAGCCGCACTAAACACCCTCTCTGACAAGACGCTAGCCGCAGGACAAGCAAGCACCTCCAGGGCATACAGCGCGAGTTCAGGCCACGTGTCCAGCTTCGACACCCAATAGTTGTAGGTCGTGCGATCGGCTGTGTACTCTCTCACCATCCTTTTACAGTGCTCCTGCCGACTCAGCCTTGACTGGGGAGCGGTGACACAGTCTTGCTGGGGAGCCATAAAGCTGGGAAAGGCCTTGGAGAGTGTTCCCCTGCCTGCGCTTTACATGCTGCCTGATCTCCGCGCCGCCCCTGCTACCTGGCCCTCGGAACTGCGCCTTCTGCCACTAGCGCTGTCGGATGGGAATTTTACCATCAGTTTGTCCACCAGGGTCCTGTGGTATAGCATCACTCTAGAACCCCTTTCCTCTTCGGGTATGAGAGTGGAAAGGTTCTCCTTATACCGTGGGTCGAGCAGTCTGTACACCCAGTAATCCGTAGTGGCCAGAATGCGTCTAACGCGAGGGTCATGATAAAGGCATCCTAACATGAAGTCCGCCATGTGTGCCAGGGTACCTGTATGCAACACATGGCTATCCTCACTAGGAAGATCACTTTCAGGATCCTCGTCCTCCTCAGGCCATACACGCTGAAAGGATGACAGGCAAGCAGCATGGGTACCCTCAGCAGTGGGCCCGGCTGTCTCTTCCTCCTCAGGCTCCTCCCCCTGCACCTCCTCTTGTTGGAGGATGACTGTGGTTATTGAAAGTACAGTGCAGCCAGAAAAAAATATGCGCAAGGCTGGGTATTAATGAGCGACTACTAACCCCAGCACACATGCAGTAAACTGAAGACGATCGCAGGCAGCCCAAATATAGTATTTTTTTCCAATTTTTGGGAAAAAGCCCACTGCCTATATAGCCTGTATATGGATTTCCCTGTTGGAGGATGACTGTGGTTATTGAAAGCACAGTGCAGCCAGAAAAAATTATGCGCAAGGCTGGGTATTAATGAGCGACTACTACCCCCAGCAGAAACGCAGTAAACTGTAGACAGTCACAGGCTTAGCTGGGCAATAATGAGCGACTACTACCCCCAGCAGACACGCAGTAAACTGTAGACAGTCACAGGCTTAGCTGGGTAATAATGAGCGACTACTACCCCCAGCACACACGCAGTAAACTGAAGACAGTCACAGGCAGCCCAAATATAGTATTTTTTTCCAATTTTTGAAGATGAAGATAACAGTCTAACACTCTCCCTATAGCAGCTACAGCAGGACGGCACTTTCCCTAATGTCTCTCAGCGTGCATCTGTGGCAAGCCGCGGCCGGCCCCAGTTTTCGTACACGGGTGTCACCTGATCTCCCCAGCCACTCACTGCAGGGGGGTGGGATAGGGCTGGAACTTCACAGGAGGAAGTTGTAATGCCTTCCTTGTGTTTCTATTGGCCAGAAAACGGCGCAAACTTTTCTGGGAAGAAAATGGAAGTGACTCGAACACCGCGTGGTGCTCGTCTCGAGTAACGAGCATCTCGAGTACCCTAATACTTGAACGAGCATCAAGCTCGGACGAGTATGCTCGCTCATCTCTAGTCCTTACCAATCATGAATACCTTGGGTTAGATTAACAAAATGCATTTTATCAATACTAGTTTTTGATAGATTTGTAATTTTGGGAATGCCAAAACATTCATGGGCACTGCACTAGTGCCTAAATGGTCTCTGACCATGAATTCAAGCAGCACACAGGTTTTAGAAAATACCACTGTAAAGCATAATAAATAATATATGGTGAGCAATTTTTCATTTCTGAAAAATTTTAGTTGCATGCAGTAAGAAATGTAACAATGAAAAAAATCAACTAAATAATGTAAGTGATGACAGTAGAGATAACATGTCATGACTGAAACCAGGGTCTGGTCTAAATTTGGATTACATTATGGAGCAGGTGTTTATGGTTTTTTGCATCTGGTCTTGAATTGAAGAATACTTATTCGTAACCCGCAAATTAGTAGAACATATGAAATTTGTAATATATATTATAAGAGGTAAGTGTCATCTTCTTTATCTTTTAACAGTCTGTAGTTCCTATTTCCCTCTCTATCTAGTATATCTGTATAGATGGAGAAATAAAAGGAAAAAAGTGTTATTGTGTTTGTAAGAGTATGATCTATCAACATAATGCATTATTTATCCTGCAAGCTGAATGTTGTCAGAAAAAAATAAACAATATGAGAATTGCGCTTAGGCCTCATGTCCACGGGGAAAATAAGAATTAAAATCCGCAGCGGATTTTAACTCTTCTCCCGTGCGCGGATCCGCATCCCATAGGGATGCATTGACCACCCGCGGGTAGATAAATACCCGCGGATCGTCAATAAAAGTGATTTAAAAAAAAATGGAGCATGAAAAAATCTGGACCATGCTCCATTTTCATGCGGGTCTCCCGCGGGGACGGCTCCCGCGGGCTTCTATTGAAGCCTATGGAAGCCGTCCGGATCCGCGGGACACAAAAATCATATTTTACTCACACGCTCCGGTTCTTCTCTTCGGCGCCGCGTCATCTTCTCTCCGTCGCGGCCGGATCATTTTGCTTCGGCCCGGCGCATGCGCGGGGCACGTCACCGACGTCATCATGCACATCCGCCGAGCCGAAGAATGAAGATCCGGCCGCGACGAGAGAAGATGACGCCGCAGCGAAGAGAAGAAACGGAGCGGATGGGAGGTGAGTTTATTCTGATTTATTGTTATTTTCAGCCCTCATGTCCGCGGGGCAGAAGGGACCCGCTACGGATTCTACATGTAGAATCCGTAGCGGATCTGATTTTCCCCGTGGACATGAGGCCTTATTTGGTATCCCTGTCTTCAAGAAAAAATGTAATAAAAAAAGCGATCAAAAAGTCATATATATTCCAAAATGGAAGCAATGGAAACCACAGAATGTCCAGCAAAACGCAAGTTCTCACATGGCTACAACAACAGAAAAATAGAAAAAAATATGGCAGTCAGAAGATGGTGGAAGAAAATAATTTAATGTAGTGCAGCAAAAAATAAAGACATTTTGTATCATTGTAATTGGACTAATTCACAGGATAAAGTTATAATGTACTTTTCGCTGTGGTGTGTACATTGTAAAACAAGCTCTTCCCCACCCAAAATATGGTGCAATTGTTTTTTTTCCATGTCACTTCACTTAGAAGTTTTTTAAAGTAGACAGTACATTAAATGCTACATTAATTAGTACTCTTGAAAAATACAACTTGTCAAACAGCTATAATATTTTGAAATTGGGGATTAGAAAACAAAAATTAACAAAAATGGCTGCATCCTTAAAGGGGTTGTCCCGCGGCAGCAAGTGGGTCTATACACTTCTGTATGGCCATAATAATGCACTTTGTAATGTACATTGTGCATTAATTATGAGCCATACAGAAGTTATAAAAAGTTTTTTACTTACCTGCTCCGTTGCTAGCGTCCTCGTTCCCATGGAGCCGACTAATTTTCGCCCTCCGATGGCCAAATTAGCCGCGCTTGCGCAGTCCGGGTCTTCTGCTCTCTTCAATGGAACCGCTCGTGCAGAATGCCGGCTCCGTGTAGCTCCGCCCCGTCACGTGCCGATTCCAGCCAATCAGGAGGCTGGAATCGGCAATGGACCGCACAGAAGAGCTGCGGTCCACGGAGGGAGCAGACACCGGCGGCCATCTTCAGCAGGTAAGTATGAAGACGCCGGACCGCCGGGATTCAGGTAAGCGCCGAGCGGTTTGTTTTTTTAACCCCTGCATCGGGGTTGTCTCGCGCCGAACGGGGGGGGTTAAAAAAAAAAAAAAACCCGTTTCGGCGCGGGACAACCCCTTTAAGGGGTTAAAATATACATTAGCTCTTGTGGCACATAAAGTGTGGGCAGCTGGGGATGCGCATGTGCTTCTGTGCTCCATTCACTTCAAAGGGAATGTCAGAGATAGCTGAGCACTTGAACTTGACTTTCTATGGCAGTCCCATTGAAGTGAACTCAGGCACAAGTGTTCATACCTAGAGATGAGCGAGCGTACTCGCTAAGGCAAATTACTGAGCGAGTATTGCCATTTTCGAGTACATGCCCGCTCGTCTCAAAAAATTCAGGGGCTGGCGGGGGTGAGCGATGAGTTGCAGGAGTGAGCATGGGGGAGCGGGGAGTAGAGAGAGAGAGAGAGAGAGAGATCTCCCCCCCATTCCTCCCCGCTCTCCCCCGCCGGTCCCCGAATCTTTTGAGAAGAGCGGGCATGTACCTGAAAATGGCAATACTTGCTCGAATAATTTGCCTCAGCGAGTATGCTCGCTCATCTCTATTCATACCCCATTGCCCATACTTTGGGATGTGACGTGGCTACAATCTTGGGATTAGTGAGTGGCCCAGTGGTTGGATCCTCATTAATCAGAAAATTATTTTTATACCATGCGTGGAGAATAATTTCTTGTGGTTGGAATACCCCTTTAACTATTTTATAGTGTACTTTTTATATTTATGTATCTTAATGTGTATCAAAGTGGTTTAATAGCTGAAAAAAACTACTTCAGCAGAAATGGAAATCTTCCCAGTAATATTTCAGATGTTTTTTATGTTCTAGCAAAAATACAAGCTAATCACATATAGTAAAATGCTTCACAGGTTTTTACTATATAAATATGCTTAAATTGCATAAGAAGCAAACTGAGTTAAATAAATAGATTGTGCCCTCCAGAAAAAGGTAATACACTTGTGTATGAAGTAATACCTAATAATAATCATTATTCTGGTGTCCAACCAAAGAAAGGAAAAGCAGCAGCATCACATTTTCTATAAAGTGTACAATATTCACAATTATCAGTAGTACGTAATTATCACATGAGATTATTAGTATCAGAAAGTCACAAATCCATCAGTCACTTCTATGAAAAGATTCACATTCATAATTGTTTATCAATCACTTAGAAGTTTCTTTGATTTTGAAAGAACTGATAGTTTTTATCAATTTACTAGTAAAATATTAGAGATGAGCGAGTATACTCGCTAAGGCTAACTACTCGAGCGAGTAGTGCCTTTGCCGAGTATCCTCCCGCTCGTCTGTAAAGATTCGGCTGCCGGCGCGGGCGAAAGGTGAGTTGCGGCAGTGAGCCGGGGGGGGGGGGGGGGGGGGGGGAGAGGGAGAGAGAGATCTCCCCTCCGTTCCTCCCCGCTCTCCCCCGCCGCTCCCCGCCCCCCGCCAGCCCCCAAATCTTTAGAGATGAGCGGGAGGATACTCGGCTAAGGCACTACTCGCTCGAGTAGTTAGCCTTAGGGAGTATACTCGCTCATCTCTATAAAATATTGATTAGAATTTATAGCTAATACTTTGACAATGTCATAATCTATTCCATATAACGGTCCTATTCATCAATTTTATATTCATCAAAGCATCGCAGCAAGTACATTTTAGCTGACATTTTGGCTTCTAGCTGCTAATTTTATAACATTTCAGATACTTTTATTAGATGTGTCATAAATATTAATTTCATAACTTTTAAAAGGTGTCGCAAACTTGGACATTTTTCCTGACTTTAGAGTGAAGCTCTTTACCAGAGATGAGCGAACCTTCTCGTTTCGAGTAATTACTCGATCGAGCACCGCGATTTCCGAGTACTTCCGTACTCGGGTGAAAAGATTCGGGGGGCGCCTGGGGGTGGGGTGAGGCGTGGCGGAGTGGGGGGTAGCAGCGGGGAACAGGGGGGAGCCCTCTCTCTCTCCCTCTCCCCCCCACTCCCAGCTGCAACCCCCCACTCACCCACGGCGCCCCCCGAATCTTTTCGCCCGAGTACAGAAGTACTCGAAAATCGCGGCGCTCGGGCGAAAAAGGGGCGTGGCCGAGTAGGTTTGCTCATCTCTACTCTTTACACAAGAGCTGAAAAGGATCGAACTATGTAAGCTCTACTATCAAATCTATCCCAGATAGCAGTATGGCTACATGAATCGTCAACAAATAGTAATTGAATAGCTTACAAATAATCTTTGGATCATTATCCTTATGGAAGATGAATATGCAGCAGCAAATTCCGATCCCAGGTGATATCATGACATTATAAAATAGAGTGCAGACCTTTTTGATTTCTTTATTTCTGTCACGGTTTGCAAATGTCCCACCATAGCAGCTCCAAAGCAGACCCAGACCATGACATTTTCTCTATTAACTTTGACAGAAGTTATCAAACATTTCTCCTTTATCCTTTAATTAGCTTTTTTCACACATGTTCTATTCTTTGATCTAAGAATCTCAATCGTAGACTCATTGACCCAAAATAATGTCAAGCCTTTAAACCTATACAATGTCAGTTTAAAAAATGTCTCTTTCTTCGCCACTCTGCCAAAAAGAATGAGAAACTACAGCATCCCATGGTGACCTGTCGAACATAACATACATTTTGTTTGCACTATATATGGTTGAAATTTCATCACTAGAGAGAAGCAAAATGAACCTATAGAACCCAAATTTGGGTCAAACTTTGCTAAAAATTCAGTTTAGTGAGAAGATCTTCTCTTTCTCCTTCTTCTCCTCATTGTCTGGAGTAGGAATCAGGAGGATGTAGGAAGAAGATGAAGGACAAAGTAGCTTGGTAGCTCAGTGGTTAGCACTATTGCCTTGCAGCAATGGAGACCTAGGTTCAGATCTGACCGAAGACAACATCTGCATGTAGTTTGTGTATTCTATTTGTGGTTTTTATTCTCATTCTCCTCCTTCTTTTCTTCCCCCATAGAGGGAAGACGCATACAGGCTTAGTTGTTCGTACTTATCTTGCAGTGCTGGAGCCCTAGGTTCAAATCTCAGCCACAAAAGAGGTTCTCCACCATAAAAAAATGTCTTGTTGTTGAAATTTTATACAATAAAAACTTTTTGTTTTTGCTGAAGTGTCCACAGCAATTTCTTTTGGTAGGCTGAGCCATGCATCAGGCTATCCTGGTATCTTATGCCCATCTTCAAGGTGAATTGTCCACCTGGTTGTCAATGCCTCCATTTTCTATTCCTACTTGTGGTGACATAGAACGTCAAATCTCCAGAGACAAATTTGGGCTTGCTACACACACATTTTCTTTTCTGCTTAAGTTCTAGTTTTAAATCTGACCATGGACAATTTCTACATGAAGTTTGTTCTCTTTGTGTTTCTTGATCTTCTTCTCCAGGGAAGGAGGAAGCGTGGTGGCTATGTGCTTAGCATAGTTGGCTTGCATTGATGGAGTCCTAGGTTCAAATCTGAACAAAGATAACATCTGCATGCAGTTTTTCAATTCGATGAAGACAACATCATTGGGCAGATTAGTCCTTAGTACCCCAGCACTGCAAGGCAACTGTGCTAAACACTGAGCTACATCCATTGAAGATGATCCTCCTCTCTATTCTAATTAAACAGAGTTTCCCCTCTTTTCTAATGCAATAACTTTAATTGTGGGGAAAAAAGAACAATAAACTAAAGTATTTCTTGAGAAATATGGTTAATGTTCAACATTTTTGAACCCAGAACTTTATAACTCCCAAAGACAATTTACTTGGTATGTTGGACAAGATAACAGGTTTCAGTGCAAAAGTATTTTATGTAGATTGTGTTAATTTGACAAACGTTTTCAGTTTGCTAAACAGGGTGAGAAAAATATAAAGATGCTAGTAGTGTTTAAAGCATAAAAGACTTTACGATAATTCTAGCCTCAAAAAGTACATTCATTTATACAATGTACCTATATGTATATACTATATTTTCCCCCTGCACATAAAATGAGCATCAGCATTGCTACATGGAGGTTACTTCCTTTTGATTTAGGTGATTAAACTCTATGGTGTGCTTTACAGGAAAGTACAGAGTCCAGTATAGTGTACTATCTTAACACTATGATATACACTAAATCACTGCAATGTTTCTATCCTATAGGCCAAGAATGGAATTCAATAGATTATCATTGTAAATAAAATTTAAAAAACTCCCTATTAAAACGAAACTTTTAATATTGTTTAGCTAAAAACATAAACCTTCTCCAAAGATAGATGCATCGAATAAACTCCTCAAAATTTAAGTACATTCAATATATATATATTTTCCACCTAGAGTATTTTAAAACAAATTATTCCATGGAAGCATGCCTTGTACTTTGCCTTGTATATCTCAACGATTAATACTAGATTGAAAGCAGTTTCTAAAAGAAGATAAAAAAATATCTATCTCCAGTAGTGAATTTTGGGTTAATCAATGTGTTGATAAAGTTCCAGAGCTGGCCAGTTTTAGATTTAGCTCCCACTGACAAGCCATTTGTTGAAGAAATGCACACCATGTCAGTTGTTCTTACAGAAAAAAAAGAAGACTGTCATGCTGTTAAAGAACATCCAGGCTGAAAGCAACGTGCTTTAACTTCCTGAGTTATCACTTCCTTATAATTACGCTTACATGTCTGATATATCCAGAGTATGCTGTGAGTGCTAACACCAAAATGTAACATTTTTCAAAGCAAAGAACATGATGTCCTCTTAATATTATTGATCAGTCTGTTTATTGTCTGTTTGGTAAAGACTTTTAGTGTAGGTTAAAACTTAAGAAAACCAAAAATGAGCAAAAGTATTAATATATTGCAGAATGGAAAACAGTTCACAATGCCTTTTTTATTTTTTAGAGGCAATTTATTTTATTTTCAATATTTTATGAATTTCTCAAGTTAAATCAGTAGTGTATAGAAATAACACAGGGTATCCATATAGCAGTAAGGCCAGTATTTAGCAGAAACACCAAACAAATCAGTATGGCGTTAAGTTAAATCAAGTACTGATAAAGAAAATAAAATCTCCTGTGCAAGAACAGTGTGCTGCCCCCCATACTACCCTACACAGGACTTCTCCCTCATATTTTGGGCTCAATCACATGGGTGTTATAACTTGAAAATTTTTGTGCGCATAATGCATGCGTTCAAAAATTCGCATGACTGAGGCTGGCGGTACCCAAGAAAAACCGGACCCAGCCGCGTTTTTCCGCACAAAAAGTGCGCTGCCCGCTATCCCCTGCTGCGGCTGTGACAGTGCTGTCACAGTGTTCAGTGACAAGGGGACTCCCCGCGAAGATCTAGAAATCCTCTGCCACAGCTGTCACAACTGTGGCAGAGGACTGCAATGTTCTCCCATTGAATTCAATGGAGCCGGTGCTTCAGCTGGCTCCATTGAAAGCAGTGGGCTGCCGGCAAGCCCTGCAGTGATTGTTGGGGAAGGGCTTTAAATATAAGCCCTTCTCTGAAAATCATCCCTAAAATGTGTAAAAAAAAAAAATATATATATACTCACCTCTCTGCAGCTGTCGTGGCTCAGGCGCTTCTAGCCGGGTCTTCTCCTGAACTGCTATGAAGAGCTTTCAGTTGGCATGGATTTTAAATCCTGGCCTGCTGAATGGGCTGCCTCTGATTGGCTGAGCATTCTGACCAATCAGAGGCAGCTCTCAGCTGTCATTCAATAGCACCTGAGCTCCGGCAGCTGCAGAGAGTTGAGTATATATTTTTTTTATTTTTTACACATTTTAGGGATGATTTTCAGGGAAGGGCTTATATTTAAAGCCCTTCCCTGAAAGTCACTGCAGGGCTTGCCGGTAGCCCATTGCTTTCAATGGAGCCCGCTGTAGCGCCAGCTCCATTGAATTTAATGGGAGAACATCGTGCTCCTCTGCCACAGCTGTCACAGCTGTGTCAGAGGTTTGCGATCTTCACTGTATGTTCTCAATGGGGTTGGCGCTGCTGCCGCCGGCTCCATTGAGCACAAGGTGAAACCCCTGGATGCGACAGCATCACAATCAAAAAACACTGATGCCGCAGTTACCTGTGATTTCAAAAACGGTGTCCTATAAATTTCACCCCAGACGTTTTTTCGCATGTAAATTCGCACATGTGACCAGTACCATTGAAAACCATTGATTCTATTTAGTGCAATCTTTTTCACGTGCAAAAAAACACCTGTGTGACTGAGCCCTTAGAGGGCCATTCCAGTTTTTCCATTCATTGTGTAGCTACTCTCCCCACACCCCAGTATATATAAATCAGCTAGTAGCATCGTGGTTAGTTATTCCTCTCCATTTGAAACTCCTGGCCACTTTTTCCTCAAATGGTCATGTGATTTCAATTCTGACCAGCTGAGATTTACTTGGAGTTATACTGTTTGAAACTAGTTAATTTCTCAGTATGTGCGATAATCTTACATGGACCCTACCATAAATAGCCTAGAGGGGGATACAGACTCTCCTGTCACAGTTACTGATGATGATCACATAGCTCCTGTCATAGAGTTTTATAATCACAGTACATAATCCTGATTATAGCTTATTTAGGTGAATATAGAATGTAATCATAATTAAACTGTTCTCCCAGCAAGCAGAAATGGTACAGCCTCTAGGTAATGTAGCTAATGCTGTACTGATGTATCATGGGATTTGTGTGAAAGTGAAACCAAAATATCTGAAACGGACCAGACAGAAGGCTGCACTACACAGAAGAGATGTTCAAAGTGTGATAGGCAATCAGATAATGGATGGAAAAAATTAGATTTTTCTGGAGTGGGCCTTTAAACCAATAATGGCTATAAAAATATTTATAATTATTAGAGATGAGCGAGCGTACTCGGAAAAGCACTACTCGCTCGAGTAATTTGCTTTTTCCGAGTATCGCTGTGCTCGTCCCTGAAGATTCGGGTGCCGCTGCGGCTGACAGGTGAGTTGCAGCGGGGAGCAGGGGAGAGCGGGCGGGAGAGAGGGAGAGAAAGATCTTACCTCCGTTCCTCCCCGCTCTCCCCTGCAGCTCCCCGCTCCGTGCCGGCACCCGAATCTTCAGGGACGAGCACAGCGATACTCGGATAAAGCAAATTACTCGAGCGAGTAGTGCTTTTCCGAGTACGCTCGCTCATCTCTAATAATTATACATTTGTGCATTTTTTTTATTTTGCAAGAGATTGTCCTATGTAGTTAAGCCCTATAATTTTAAAAGGTCCCCACAAAGAGGACTTTTTTTTCTCCCAATGACCTCAACCCTTTCCCAGAAATTCCCAGTAGCTAGACACAGATGTCTGAAAATATTTAAAAGTAACAAGACTAGGGTTTTTATAAATTGTCAAAAAGTTGATTGTGTACTGCAGCTTTTACCAATATATTTCTAAGAGTCTTAACTTCTTTAACTTTGTTTGAAGTTCAGATCCCCCATCTGCCTGCACGCATAATTAAAAAAATCAAATGGTGTAATGTGTATTTTCATATGGAGAGTGGAAAAAGCTGCTGCCATATAAGTTAGCTTGAGTTTCTTATGGGTAACAAAGAATTAAACTAGGATATGTTAATAGTTGTTTTCACCAACAGACAACATTGGGTTAAGTCAGGCGTCAACAGATCATGTTCACATTGGTGGATCTGCTGATAATTATCAAACGTGTTTCACCAGCCTAATTTAGCATTCTTTGACACTATTAGGTATTTTGTTAAGAGATGTCTACCATGCAGGATTCATACTAGCATCTAAATGAACTACGATTTGCCTAAAACTGTTCCATTAACAATTTAGCTTACATTCATATATCCACATACATCATTCAATATTGATAAATTTTAATGTCTGTAAAATATATAGATTTTCTCTAAGTGTGCGTTAGATCTGGATAGAATAAGTTATCAGCTAATTCATGTTGAATATAAATACAAGAAATTATTGAGCAGGTTTATAAAAAAAAACAGTGTAAGGGCTTAGTCAGACGGGCGTTTTTTCACGCGATTTGCGCATGCGCATGCGTCCGGCGATTTTATAAAACCATTGCTTTGCAATGGTATCGGACACATGAGCGCTTTTTATGCGCTCGTCCGATAAATTATAGAACATGCGCTCAATGGGGCCGGCGGCAGCAGCGCCGACCCCATTGAGAACATATAGTAGACAAATCATTCTCCTCTGCCACAGCTGTAACAGCTGTGGCAGAGAAGAATGATGTTTGCCCATTAAATTCAATGGAGCCGGCAATACAGCCGACTCCATTGAAAGCAATGGGCTGCCGGCGAGCGCGGGATGAATTGTCGGGAAGGGCTTAAATATATAAGCGCAGGGACCAATCAGGGGCAGCTCTCACTCACACCCATTCATGAATTCATGAATGGGTGTGAGTGAGAGCTGCCTCTGATTGGTCAGGCTGTGACCAATCAGAGGCAGTTCATTCAGGAGAACTGCCGGCCGGCCGCGCTGAACTCCGTCTGCCGGGACAAGGTGAGTATATATTTTTTTTTATTTTTACACATTTCTGGATGAATTTCAGGGAAGGGCTTATATTTTTAAGCCCTTCCCGACAATTCATTGTGAGATCGCCCGCAGCGCATTGCTTTCAATGGAGCCGGCTGTATTGCCGGCTCCATTGAATTCAATGTGCTGGACAGCTCCGGCCCGTTTCTATTGAAACGCGGCTAGGAGCAGTTTTTTCGGGCGATTTTTCGGCCCCGGTCACACGTCATGCGATCCACAAATCGCGGCAAAAAACGCCCGTGTGACTAAGGCCTAAAAGGAAATCTGTCTTTATTGCCCAATGCAAGCAATCACAGTGCAGCTTTCTTTTTTCAAAAGCACTGTGAGGAATGAAAGCTGTTCTGCGATTGGTTGCTATAGGCAACAGAGACAATTTTAGTTTTAGAAAGTTTCATAAGCTTCATAAGTTTCCCCAAATGTCTTCAAGTTGATCAAAACACTTAACATTTGGTACAAAGTGTTCTTTTCCAAAGAATATTATCAAAATACAATTCATATAATTTTTTTAATAAAATGTCATTTTACAAGGTTTCTACATATCATTTGTTCATAAAAGTTCTAAGGTTTCAAGTAAACTACTGCTTGTCCGTGACCTCTACATATGTAGCGAAACATTTTATAGCATTCTACAGAAATTTGTCAAGGTTTAAAATACTTAATCATGCAGTAGGGGAGGGGAGTGGGGGTGGCAGGGAATCGCTGCTGTTAAAAACCACACACATTATATAGATACATTAATTGAACACTCTTTTACTAATGTATTCTGAATCTAAACTATTGATGTCCTTTCTAGGATTGTGCCACCTGCATATTGGAGACATGTCTTCTGATAACAAGGATGCCCTTTCGCCTTGGTAGCTGTCAGGCAGATGTTGGCAGGCACGTGAGTTGGTGGTGGTTGTTCCAAAAAGGAGGTGGAGGAGGAAGTTTGGGGTTCGTTTTCTGGGGTCCCAGAGTGCTGGACTCTAATCTACGAAATTTATGAGCAATTTCATCTCCAAGCAACTGCAAAGGCTGCTAATAGGAGACTCTGCTAACTTTATAGCACCCTGACAGGTGGCTGGGAGAAAGCAATGTTTTCCATGCATGTTCGTTCACAGTTTGTGTGCATTTCCATACCTTATAGACTCCTATAGGGCCTTTGGCGTGCAATTCCACACAAAAATAGAGCATGTTGCGTATTTCCTCACCAAACAGAAATGAGTGTGTAAAATGAGCATGGATTCCGTTGTATTCGGTTTTTGTGACCAAATTTCTGATAATCAAAATGGGTGCAAAATCGCTTGTGTACAGCAGCCATAAGGAGTATTTTCTGCTCTGATCACGCCAGGATTATTTGTAGGTTTTTACCACAGGAACAAGTACTGCATACGTAAGCCATGGCACACACTGCAGCAAAACAATCAGGTTTTTACATCAAGTTTTGCCACATTTTATGGTATATTATTATCCCGCTGCACAAATACCGCTACCAATATATTATTCAGTCAGTGCTGAAGAATTGTATTATTTCACTACTTCAATGGGACATTTAAACTACTGTGTGCATTAATTTATTGAGCACCTGGCAAGGGAAGCTTTAATTTTAACAGATTCTACAAACAACTGTATGATCAATCTTTACATCCTATAAGGGAGTATTCATGTGCGGCAGATTTATTGTGGAAAAACTTTATCTGTGACTGTCCCATTTATCTGAATGAAATTCATGTGTTTGCTACCTAAATAACTGCAAATATGAAAAATATACAGGAGGTTCAAAAGAAAAATAATCTATCACTGGAATAACCACAAATAAAAAAAACAATATTTTATTAATAGAGATGAGCTAACATACTCGTCCAAGCTTGATGCTCGTTCGAGTATTAGGGTGTTCGAGATGCTCGTTACTCGAGATCAGTACCACACGATGTTCGAGTTACTTTCACTTTCATCTCTGAGACATTAGCGCGCTTTTCTGGCCAATAGAAAGACATGGAAGGCATTACAACTTCCTCCTGCGACGTTCCAACCCTATACCACCCCCCTGCAGTGAGGGGCTGGGGAGATCAGGTGACACCCGAGTATTAAAATCTGCCCGGCCGCGGCTCGCCACAGATGCATTCTGACATAGATCAGGGACAGTGCTGCTGCTGCTGCTGCTATAGGGAGAGCGTTAGGAGTTATTTTAGGCTTGAAGAACCCCAACGGTCCTTCTTAGGGCCACATCTGACCGTGTACAGTACTGTTGAGGCTGCTGTGAGCAGTGTTGCACAATTTTTTTTTTTTTTGTATATCGGGCGTGCAGAGCATTGCGCCCTCAGTCTGCAGTCATTGTACAGAGTATAGGGCCAGTACTGGTGAGGCAGGGACAGTGGGAAAGGTGAAAGAGATATACTGTATATATAGGCATTGGGCTTTTTCGAACAAATTTGGGAAAAATACTATTTTTGGGCTGCCTGTGACCGTCTTGAGTGTACTGCGTCTCTGCTGGGGGTAGTAGTCCTAATTATTACGCAGCTAAGTGTTACAGCAGGCTTGCGCAAAATTGTTTCCTGGCTCTGCGTTGCCCGTTACATCACCGCCGTCATCCCGTCCAGAGGGAAACAGTCTGCAGTAATTTTCCATAGTATAGGGCCAGTACTGGTGAGGCAGGGACAGTGGGAAAGGTGAAAGAGATATACTGTCTATATAGGCAGTGGGCTTTTTCAAAAAAATTTGGGGAAAAAAAATATATTTGGGCTGCCTGTGACCGTCCTCAGTGTACTGCGTCTCTGCTGGGGGTAGTAGTCCTAATTAATAAGCAGCTAAGTGTTACAGCAGGCTTGCGCAAACATTCTTTCCTGGCTCTGCATTGCCCGTTACATCACCGCCGTCATCCCGTCCAGAGGGAAACAGTATACAAATATATGCTGCCTACAGTATCTGTCTGCTGTCTCAGCTCAGCCTTTAAAAAAATAGAAGCAAAATACTCAAGGCCTACTAGTGGCCTTTGGACACTTGACTGCTTCTGCGCTGTCATACGCACCTACGTCTCACTACAGGCTTGCGCAAAATTCTTTCCTGGCTCTGCAGTGCGTTCCGTAAGCGAAGTCAGCCTCCAACCGCAGGCCAATAAGCGGCACATTTAATTACAGCGTTCTGTTTCTGCACTACTGGTAATACACCATGCTGAGGGGTAGGGGTAGGCCTAGAGGACGTGGACGTGGGCGAGGATGCAGGGGGCCAAGTCAGGGTGTGGGCACAGGCCGAGCTCCTGATCCAGGTGTATCGCAGCCGACTGCTGCGGGATTAGGAGAGAGGCACGTTTCTGGCGTCCCCAGATTAATCTCACAATTAATGGGTCCACGCGGTAGACATTTATTAGAAAATGAGGAGTGTGAGCAGGTCCTGTCGTGGATGGCAGAAAGTGCATCCAGCAATCTATCGACCACCCAGAGTTCTATGCCGTCCACTGCTGCAACTCTGAATCCTCTGGCTGCTGTTCCTCCTTCCTCCCAGCCTCCTCACTCCATTACAATGACACATTCTGAGGAGCAGGCAGACTCCCAGGAACTGTTCTCGGGCCCCTGCCCAGAATGGGCAGCAATGGTTCCTCTCCCACCGGAGGAGTTTGTCGTGACCGATGCCCAACCTTTGGAAAGTTCCCGGGGCCCGGGGGATGAGGCTGGGGACTTCCGGCAACTGTCTCAAGAGCTTTCAGTGGGTGAGGAGGACGACGACGATGAGACACAGTTGTCTATCACTCAGGTAGTAGTAACTGCAGTAAGTCCAAGGGAGGAGCACACAGAGGATTCGGAGGAAGAGCAGCAGGACGATGAGGTGACTGACCCCACCTGGTTTGCTAAGCCTACTGAGGACAGGTCTTCAGAGGGGGAGGCAAGTGGAGCAGCAGGACAGGTTGGAAGAGGCAGTGCGGTGGCCAGGGGTAGAGGCAGGGCCAGACCAAATAATCCACCAACTGTTTCCCAAAGCGCCCCCTCGCGCCATGCCACACTGCAGAGGCCGAGGTGCTCAAAGGTGTGGCAGTTTTTCACTGAGAGTGCAGACGACCGACGAACTGTGGTGTGCAAGGTTTGTCGCGCCAAGATCAGCCGTGGAGCCACCACCACCAGCCTCACCACCACCAGCATGCGCAGACATATGATGGCCAAGCACCCCACAAGGTGGGACGAAGGCCGTTCACCGCCCCGGTTTGCACCACTGCCTCTCCCTCTGTGCCCCAACCTGCCACTGAGATGCAACCCCCCTCTCAGGACACAGGCACTACCGTCTCCCAGCCTGCACCCACACCCTCACCTCTGCTGTCCTCGGCCCCATCCAGCAATGTCTCTCAGCGCACCATCCAGCTGTCGCTAGCGCAAGTGTTTAAGCGCAAGCGCAAGTACGCAGCCACGCACCCGCACGCTCAAGCGTTAAACGTGCACATAGCCAAATTGATCAGCCTGGAGATGCTGCCGTATAGGCTTGTGGAAACGGAGGCTTTCAAAAACATGATGGCGGCGGCGGCCCCGCACTACTCGGTTCCCAGTCGCCACTACTTTTCCCGATGTGCCGTCCCAGGCTGCACGACAACGTCTCCCGCAACATTGTACGTGCCCTTACCAACGCGGTTACTGCCAAGGTCCACTTAACAACGGACACGTGGACAAGCACAGGCGGGCAGGGCCACTATATCTCCCTGATGGCACATTGGGTGAATTTAGTGGAGGCTGGGACAGAGTCAGAGCCTGGGACCGCTCACGTCCTACCCACCCCCAGAATTGCGGGCCCCAGCTCGGTGCTGGTATCTGCGGGGGTGTTTGCTTCCTCCACTAAACCACCCTCCTCCTCCTCCTCCTCCTCCTAGGCAACGTCTGTCTCACAATCAAGATGTGTCAGCAGCAGCACGTCACCAGCAGTCGGTGTCGCGTGGCAGCACAGCGGTGGCCAAGCGTCAGCAGGCCGTGCTGAAACTACTCAGCTTAGGAGAGAAGAGGCACATGGCCCACGAACTGCTGCAGGGTCTGACAAAGCAGACCGACCGCTGGCTTTCGCCGCTGAGCCTCCAATCGGGCATGGTCGTGTGTGACAACGGCCGTAACCTGGTGGCGGCTCTGCAGCTCGGCAGCCTCACGCACGTGCCATGCCTGGCCCACGTCTTTAATTTGGTGGTTCAGCGCTTTCTGAAAAGCTACCCACGCTTGTCAGACCTGCTCGGAAAGGTGCGCCGGCTCTGCGCACATTTCCGCAAGTCCAAGACGGAAGCTGCCACCCTGCGCACCCTGCAACATCGGTTTAATCTGCCAGTGCACCGACTGCAGTGCGACGTGCCCACACGGTGGAACTCAACGCTGCACATGTTGGCCAGGCTCTATGAGCAGCGTAGAGCTATAGTGGAATACCAACTCCAACATGGGCGGCGTAGTGGGAGTCAGCCTCCTCAATTCTTTACAGAAGAGTGGGCCTGGTTGGCAGACATCTGCCAGGTCCTTGGAAACTTTAAGGAGTCTACCCAGATGGTGAGCGGCGATGCTGCAATCATTAGCGTCACCATTCCTCTGCTATGCCTCTTGAGAAGTTCCCTGCAAAGCATAAAGGCAGACGCTTTGCGCTCGGAAACGGAGGCGTGGGAAGACAGTATGTCGCTGGATAGTCAGAGCACCCTCCTGTCTATATCTCAGCGCGTTGAGGAGGAGGAGGAGGAGGAGGGGGAGGAGCATGAGGAGGAGGGGGAAGGGACAGCTTGGCCCACTGCAGTTCCGAGGGCCAGGTAGCAGGGGAGGCGCGGAGATCAGGCAGCATGTACAGCACAGGCAGGGGAACACTATCCAAGGCCTTTGACAGCTTTATGGCTCCCCAGCAAGACTGTGTCACCGCTCCCCAGTTAAGGCTGAGTCGGCGGGAGCACTGTAAAAGGATGGTGAAGGAGTACTTAGCCGATCGCACGACCGTCCTCCATGACGCCTCTGCCCCCTACAACTACTGGGTGTCGAAGCTGGACACGTGGCCTGAACTCGCGCTGTATGCCCTGGAGGTGCTTGCTTGTCCTGCGGCTAGCGTCTTGTCAGAGAGGGTGTTTAGTGCGGCTGGGGGAATCATCACGGATAAGCATACCCGCCTGTCAACCGACAGTGCCGACAGGCTTACAATCATAAAGATGAACAAAGCCTGGATTTCCCCAGAGTTCTCTTCTCCACCAGCGGACAGCAGCGATACCTAAACAATACGTAGGCTGCACCCGCGGATGGAAGCATCGTTCTCTATCACCATAAAAAAAGGGGACCTTTTAGCTTCATCAATCCGTGTATTATATTCATCCTCCTCCTCCTGCTCCTCCTCCTGAAGCCTCACGTAATCACGCCGAACAGGCAATTTTTCTTAGGCCCACAAGGCTCAGTCATATATAGCTTTTGTAAACAATGTTTATACGTTTCAATTCTCAATTCAATAAAGCGTTGAAACTTGCACCTGAACCAATTTTTATTTTAACTGGGCTGCCTACAGGCCTAGTTACAAATTAAGCCACATTAACCAAAGCGATTAATGGGTTTCACCTGCCCTCTTGCTTGGGCATGGGCAATTTTTCTGAAGTACATTTGTACTGTTGGTACACCAATTTTTTATGTACCGCCGGTGGGTTCCAGGGAGCCACCCATGCTGTCGGTCCACACGGAGTTGTAACTGCATGTGTACACTTCTAAAGAACCCTAGTCTGACTGGGGCATGCAGTGTGGGCCGAAGCCCACCTGCATTAAACCTGACGTTACCTCAGCTGTGATGGGCACTGCAATGGGATATATTTATGTACCGCCGGTGGGTTCCAGGGAGCCACCCATGCTGTGGGTCCACAGGGACTTCACATTAGGGATTTGTACCTGCCAGTGTCTATGTATTAAAAACCCCGGTCAGACTGGGGCATGCAGTGTGGGCCGAAGACCACCTGCATTTAATCGGACGTTACCTCAGCTGTGATGGGCAATGCAATGGGATATATTTATGTACCGCCGGTGGCTTCCTGGGACCCACCCATGCTGTCGGTCCACACGGAGTTGTAACTGCATGTGTCCACTTCTAAAGAACCCCAGTCTGACTGGGGCATGCAGTGTGGGCTGAAGCCCACCCGCATTAAACCTGACGTTACCTCAGCTGTGCTGGGCACTGCAATGGGATACATTTATGTACAGCCGGTGGGTTCCAGGGAGCCACCCATGCTGTGGGTGCACACGGAATTCCCATTGCGGAGTTGTACCTGCCTGTGACTATTTATAAAAATCCCCGGTCTGACTGGGGCATGCAGACACCTTGACAGAATGAATAGTGTGTGGCACATGGGTTCCCCATTGCTATGCCCACATTTGCAGCTCCTGATGGAGGTGGCACAGGATTGGATTTCTCATTGCTTCTGTACAGCATTATGGGCTATCGCCCCACCCCTTTTAAAGAGGGTTGCTACCTGGTCGTGCCAACCCTCTGCAGTGTGTGCCTGCGGTTCCTCCTCATGGCAGACACACTTATAAATAGACATGAGGTTGGTGTGGCTATGAGGCCAGCGTGTGGCATGAGGGCAGCTGAAGGCTACGCAGGGACACTTTGGTGTGCGCTGTGGACACTGGGTCGTGCGGGGGGGTTGGGCAGCATGTAACCCAGGAGAAGTGGCAGCGGAGTGTCATGCAGGCAGTGATTGTGCTTTGTTGGAGGTAGTGTGGTGCTCAGCTAAGGTATGCCTTGCTAATGAGGGTTTTTCAGAAGTAAAAATTGTTGGGGTGGGGGGCGCACTCTTGCTGCTATTGTGGCTTAATAGTGGGACCTGGGAACTTGAGATGCAGCCCAACATGTAGCCCCTCGCCTGCCCTATCCGTTGCTGTGTTGTTCCCATCACTTTCTTGAATTGCCAAGATTTTCACAAATGAAAACCATAGCGAGCATCGGCGATATACAAAAATGCTCGAGTCGCCCATTGACTTTAATGGGGTTCGTGACTCGAAAAGAACCCTCGAGCATCGCAAAAATTTCGTCTCAAGTAACGAGCACCCGAGCATTTTGGTGCTCGCTCATCTCTATTTATTAAATATAGTTAAAGTACCCCAAATAAAAACCAAACAGTAAAGCCATAAAACATATAAATGCAAGAAGTATCATTCACATACAAGAAAGTTGACCATAGCAGCACAGTCAAAAAGATATATAGTCTAATAATCCTTATTGCTCATGGTTAGATGAACCCTGCTAGATAAATCAAACCTGATGTCCTCTTGTGATCATCACTTCCAATTACAATGAATGGTTTCCAATAAGCAATGCAGGCACCTTAGACAAGCAATGTGGAAAAAATATCCTTGCACTGTCCACTGTCACTCCCTGCCTAACTGTGGGGTTACCGCCCTTAGGTCGCTCCTAATCCATGGTGGCTATCACTTTTTATAAACTTGTCATCTCCTATATACTCCACACATAAAACAATATTATTACCATTGCATTTCCCCTAAACCTGTGATTGTTTGGATCATCAGGAAGAATAAACAAACAGGAAACATGAGAAAAAAAGAACAGATGATCCTCACTCCCACCGACAAGGAAATCCAGATAAGGGATGCTAGAATGATTGCTATATCTGGCATAGAATTATCATGTCATGAGCATTGAAACATCTTTAAAAATAGCATAAAATCATAGTATATTTGACATTAGACTCACAATAATATGCTGTACTAGCATTTGACATTCGGTATATCATTATTTAAGTTATAATGCAATATTAATCCCAAACAAGAGAAAATTATTATAATGCCAGACATCATATACATTACTTTATCAGTAGAGAGGAGCGAGCACGCCCGGTAAGGTCAGTTACTCGAGTGAGCATCGCTCTTCTCGAGTAACTGCCTTCTCGTCCGAGCGTCCTCGGGGGGCGGCAGGAAAAAGCAGGGGGAGAGAGATCTCTCTCTCTCCCTCCCCCGCTCCCCTCCGATCTCCCCAGCCGCCCTCCCCCCCCCCCCCCCCCCCCGCTGCCCACCCCAAGCATGCTAGGACGAGAAGGCAGTTACCCGAGAAGAGCGATGCTCATTTGAGTAACTGATCTTACCGAGCATACTCGCTCATCTCTATTTATTAACAGTAAACCAAAAAATGGCTAGAAGATTTTAGAGCACATGTATTTAATGGTTTGCGTCATGTTTCTGGCATAGAAAATTCTGTGCACCAAAATGTGTTAGTTTTACTTTTCTTTACCACTTTTAAAAGTGCCAAGAAAAGGAGCAATGCTTAGCCAGAGGGTCAGGGCCTCCCACAACTCATCAGCTACGGTAATTTTCACCAGAAACTGCCATTAATTGTATTCAAAATCTATGCCAGTTTATAGCTGGTATGCATTTCAGATTTGACACATGGGCGGCCTGAAGATGAATCAAATGTACTGGGGGGCTTGTGCCTCTTAATACATTTGCACACTTCCCACTAGCCAAGCCTAAACTTAGAGGAGTGTATCTACCTACAGATTAAACACACACCAAACAAATCAAATATAATCAAAATGTAATAAATTAAACAGAATTAGAAAATCAGTTAAAATACAGCACTTTGCACTCACAATAAGTCATGTCCTGGGGAGAATAATAGTCTATCAATATAAAGGGTATTATAAAAAGATCTGATCTAAAAAGTGCAAGTACAGCAATTATTATGTCACAAAGAAAATGGAACAATGCAAATTAAAAAGGGATGAACAGAGTCAACAATTATACATGACTGTACAGACTGGAGCAGTAGCTGTAACTCATCATGTGCTTTGCCTCTACTTGGTCAAGGGGTATGAGGATATGAGAACCTACACAAATTATATATGTGAAAGTAAGTAAGTTAAAAGGCCAATAAAGAGTAAGATATAAACGTGAACATAATAAGGCTACCTTCACACGGGCAAGCGCGATATTAGGCCAAAAAACTCGGCTTGGTAATGTGCTTGTCAACATGCGTTTTACAAACAGATGTGGGTTTCATGTAAAAGCACCTTGCACTTCTCTGAAACTCCGATCCTCTAACGCATGTTATACCGCATTGGAGGATTATGATTGTCATTGATTTAAACGGGAAACAATACAACGCACTCACATACACACCGCACAACATGCAATATGCTTGACTGTCTCATTGCAAACAACAAGTGATGCGTTCCAAGGTATGCAGAAAAATATGCCATGCAACGATTTTTCACCTGCAGCATCAGTGTGAGGGAAAGCATCACTCATGTGTATGACTCTTTTAAAAAAAATGGAGTTCATATTCGCGAGAGTTTTGTGTATCTCACAATGCAGAAAACCCGCACAAGATTCACACTTGCGTGAATGTAGCCTCGGAGTGACTACACTCAAGCACCAATCAACCAGATAAACTCCAACTGGCAGAGAGGAGTGTGTAGACCCGGGTGTGGGCACACATGATATGTCTATTACCCTGTAATGCACAAATGTTCAACTGCGTTCCACCACTTCTATCGCAAGTGCAATGAGGCGTGTGTCACCTGGGTATACACTTTATGCACATCTGCACATGAGCAGGAGAAAAATGCATCAATAGATACCACATTGGAACAACTAGATTGGATCGTTTGGATGAAGACAGAATAAGTGGGGCAATAAGAAAAATATAATTGATGCAAAGTTCATACAATACTTATATTATAAACAAGTAGGAAGAGTACAAATACATACAGAAGTGACCAAAAGTGAAACAGTGCTACCCATGTGAAAGTGAAAAAAGTTATGTATATTGATATGATATAAAGTGATTAAGAATATACATAACTACTAGAGATGAGCGAACGTACTCGGTAAGGCCGATTTCGCAATCGAGCACCGCGATTTTCGAGTACTTCACTACTCAGGTGAAAAGTACTCGGGTGCGCTGTGGGGCGGGGGGTGGTGTGGTGGAGCGGGGGGTAGCAGCGCGGAACAGGTGGGAGCTCTCTCTCTCTCCCTCTCCCCCCACTCCCCTCTGCAACCCCCCGCTCACCCACAGCGCCCCCGAGTACTTTTCACCCGAGTAGTGAAGTACTCAAAAATCGCGGTGCTAGATTGCGAAATCGGCCTTACCGAGTACGCTCGCTCATCTCTAATAACTACATATTGATTGTAATCATTGATATAGTGCATACATGTTCCACAGTTCTGTATATTACATAATATAGTGTCTCACAATGTAAATTAACATTTTGTGTATTTTTGTAGTGTGGGAGAAACCCACAAAATCATGGGGAGAACATACGCACTCCATGCACATGTCCTTGGCCACAGTTGAACCCAGAACCCTAAATCTAACCACAGAGCAACCTTGCTGCCCAATGCATACAAGAGGGTGCTGATAAGTATTGAGCCTTATCCAGAAAACAAAATTGAGCTAGGAAGCTGTAAATTGCAGGGTGTGCTTGTCTATTTGTCTATATTCAATGATGCAAAAATAAACTACTTATGATTTTAACTTATCTTTTTTTTCCCGTCCAAAGTGAACATGCCAGCATCTCCAAAGAGGTTCATTGTGGAAGAGCATAGGACCATAATCATGTTCCTATTTCTCCAAGGGAAAGGTGCAAAGCATCCATGATAAAATGTGACAAAGTTTGGGTGACAGCAGCCCTTCATATGCAACAGTTAAACGTTGGGTTGTAAATTTTAAAACTGGCGATTTAGGTGTTGAAAGTGAGAGACTCAGTGGAAGGCCTGTCTCCGTCTCCTTGCCTGCAAATGTGAAAACCATCCATGACATGATCATGGAGGACTGCTGAATATCAGCCAAAAGTATTGCCACTTATCTGGGGATATCACATGAGAGAGTTGGTGCCATTATCCACAATGACTTGGGAATGAGAAAGCTTACAGCCAAGTGGACCCCGGGACGTTTGACAACCGAACAGAAGAGGAGACGTGCGGAGACATCGGTGGCTGTTTTGGAGCATTTTGCAAGAAATGAGTCATATTTCCTGGACAAACTGGTAAGTGGTGATGAGACATGGATCTAGTGTTATGGTCCAGAGACAAAAGAACAGTCTAAGGAATGGAGGCACAGTGGTTCTCCCAGGCAAAAGAAGTTTGCAAATGTCAGTGCAGAAGCAAATGGCAAACATTTTTTACGATAAGGGCGCCTACCCACTGGCGTTTGCGATTTTCGTGCGTGAAAAACGCAGCATTTTCCGCGTGTTTTTGGCGCGTTTTTTTGCGGCTTTTTCGCACCTTTTCCGTTAATTTCCATTGACATTCATGGGTGCATTAAGAGAAAAATAGGGACACATATGCAACTGACAGTTCCTATGTTAAAAATTGCAACGGACCGAGAAAAAAACGCAAGTGGACAAGAACACATTCTATCTTAATTGCTCTTCAGAAAAAACGCAAAACGCAAAGGAAAAAAATCGCAAGTGGGTAGGCGCCCTAAGAAGGGAGTTCTCCTCGTGGACGACCTCCCAAAGGGTTTAACCATCAATGCGACATATTACTGTTCGTTATTGACAAAGCCAAGGCAAAATATTAAGGAAAAATAAAAAAGTTATTGCATGCAGAAAATGGCAGCAGAGAAAAAAAATAAAATGTCTTTGAAAAAAAAATAATAGTGGGGGGCGTGGCTTGGAGAGGCTCCGAGACGGCAGTGATTCTTTGATCTCCCCTCGGTAAAGGCACCTACAGCAACCCACAGCACTCACAGAGGATCCCACAAACAGCAAAACCTGCAGGAAAACTCCAGGAATCCAATGACATCCAGGAGAAGAACGTCCAAGTCCGTTCCGTCCAGATTGGAGTCCTTTTTCACAGCGCGCGGGACTCCATCAGAAATGGCCGCCGGAGACACACTGACAGCTATCCCTTCAGAGACAGAGTGCAGGGATGACAGCTGGACTGCTGCGGCTCGGGAGAGAGAGGAGAGAGCGCTGAGGAATGCAGGCAGACCTAGCGCTGACTCACAGCAGGAGCCGACATCAAAAGAAAGTACAAGGTCAGTGCAGAAGGGAAAAGTTAACCCCGAGCGCTCCTCACCCAAAATGGCTTCGGCCACGCTACACTCAGAGGGCAGGTCACCTACCAGCAGCCCTGATAAGCAAAAGCAAAAGATGTCTGCAGACAGAGAGGGGGAGGAAGACATAAACCACACACACAACTGATAATACATCGGAGGGAGGATTAAACAGCCTTGTAGCCACAAACAGACCAGTAACTGAACTGTATATTAAGGAGGCAGTAATGGCTCTCAGAGAAACCATACAAGCTGATATCCTCACACTAACTTCCAAAGTTAACTCTTCAGTGCAAGACATAAACAACAAAATTGTAAAAAATGAAAAGAAAATGGAAGAGATAGTCACTTCACATAATTCATTAATTGATGCGCACTATGAACTTGAGGAAAAAGTCACCAAACTACAGCTTAAACTAACGGATCTAGAGGATAGAAATAGGCGCAATAATATTAAAATAAGGGGGATACCAGAAAAAATACCAAATGCTGAACTATCAAACTACATTATACGCTTCATGCAGACCCTCCTTCCTGATATACAAGACCAAGAGCTAAAAATAGACAGAGCGCATAGACTGCCGCGTCCAAAATTCCTCAAGGAAGACAATCCTAGAGATACTATAGCTCGCATACATTTTTTCCGTACAAAAGAAGCCCTTATGCAAGCGACAAGAAGAACACAACCATTTCCAAACCCATATTCTGAACTACGCCTCTTCACTGATTTATCTCAGGCTACCTTAGAGGCACGAAGAAGATATGCAGATACAACTATGGCTTTGAGAAAAGCAAACATACCCTACAAATGGGGTTTCCCAACAAAAATTATAGCTACTAAAGATGGCAAACATCACATCTTCTTAAACCCTGAAGCCGCTGCGGCAACCCTAAAAAATTGGGGAATAGCAAGTCAAGCATCATCACAACCGCAGTCAAAATCCAGTACAAAAAACCGCCAACAGATCGAAAAACAAGATTCCTGCTCCCTAAAATGAAGAAGAAAAAAAAAAAAAGGAGAATAAAAGAGATCCTTTGTGAATTACTAACAGCTACTAAAGTAGTGCCTGCCCACCGTAGCTGGACATTTCACCCCCATTGGATATGCAAGCTCAGCCTTGCTCAAGTTTGTTTAAATGGTTCTTCATTTTGGTCCTCCACACACCATCTCTTGAGCGCAACTTATGGCTGCTCAGCAAAGTACCAAGAAGAGAGGACTTTGTTCGGTTTTCTTGTTTTGTTTTTACAGGCATCGTCTCGTATCAAGTTCTCCCATACCTAGGGCAACACCCACAAGAACCATCATCATGGCTGTGAAACTCCTATCAATCAACGCCAACGGACTGAATTCGCCCTTCAAACGAAGATCAGCATGGAAAGAAGCGCTACTCCAGAATGCAGACATAGTATGTATGCAAGAGACACACTTGATAGACTCAGACTGTAATATAATGTCTCACAAAAGATATCCACAAATTACATTTGCATGCGCAAAAAAAAAGCATGCAGGTGTAATGATCGCATTTAAAGAGAACACACCGTTTACAATAGATCAACAAATTTGTGACCCCAGGGGTCGCTTCATAATTTTAACGGGATCCCTAAAGAACCAAAAAATTACTTTAGTCAACGCATATGTGCCTAATACATGACAAATAAACTTCCTAAATAAATTGATGAAAAAAATAATTCGAGTAGCACAGGGACCAATATTATTATGTGGTGACTTCAACTTAGTTCCAGATAAAAATATTGATACTACCAACCACACAATTAAAAAGAATGCTACCCTGGGGGAGTGGTTACATAAAAGTGCATTATATGATGCCTTCCGATGTATCAATGCCTCTTCGAAGGAATATTCATACTATTCCCCAAGGCACAAGACATTCTCGCGCATAGATTTATGTTTAATGGAAAAATCGCTTCTGACCACAGTCTCAAAGGCGGAAATTGGTACTGCCACGTGGTCAGACCATGCCCCAGTAATCACATCATTAAATATTGGAAGCCCTAGCGGACTCAATAAATCATGGAGAAACAATACATACTTAATGAGTCTTCCACAATACAAAGAAGAGATTCAGGAGGCTATGTCAGAATTTTTTAAATTCAATGATACCCCTCAGATAGACCCGGTAATTTTGTGGAACGCACATAAAGCGTACATGAGAGGCATTCTCATAAAGTTAGGATCAAGATACAAAAAAGATAAAATAAAAAAAAAATAGAAGACATCCTCACCAATATACGCCTTAAAGAAAATGAACTACAACAAAACCCATCCCAAGAAACACATGATAATATGCATAAGTTAAGATTAGACCTACGTAAGGTTCTCTTGGGTGACTTTGACAGAGAAGTAAATGCTCAGAGAGCAAACATCTACTCAGCAATTAATAGACCCTCAAAATGGATGGCCAATTTAATGAAAAAGAAATCTATAAAAGCCAACATTCCCTATGTGTGGGATCACAACAACAAAAAAAATAACAAAATAACGCACCCAAAACAAATAGCAAATGCTTTTTCTTCTTATTACAGTAACTTATATAACCTAAAAAACAATATGCATCAAGAACAACCAAACAGTGAGTCAATTCAAGATTTCCTCAAATTAGTTAGTCTACCCTCCTTAGAACCATCACAAGCTGAGCTTATAGACGAACCGATCTCTACTTCCGAAATTATTAACACTATAATCTCATAAAAAAATCATAAAGCCCCTGGCCCTGATGGCTACTCCGCTGAATATTATAAAAAATTCTCAACAACACTATTAACCTATATGACGAATATGTACAACGTTACTATGCAAAGAGGTAGCTTTCCCAAAGAAATGTTACAAGCAACAATTATAGTAATACCTAAACCTGGAAAAGAACCAAATACCCCGGCAAATTTTAGACCTATATCGCTGCTTAACACCGATATTAAAATTTATGCCAAAACACTAGCCCAAAGAATTCTAAAATATCTTCCAAATATAATACATTCGGATCAAATGGGTTTTGTGAAGGGGAGGCAAGCCTCGGACAGCACGCGAAAAATTTTGAACTTACTACATTTTGTAGAAAAATCCCGGTTACCAACAATAATGCTAACTTTAGATGCTGAAAAAGCATTTGATAGGGTCCACTGGGGCTATGTTTTTAAAACATTAGAAAAATTCGGATTTGGGGAGGGATTGATCCGTGCTGTGCAGGCCTTGTACTCCTCACCGACTGCCAGTGTGTTGGTGGACGGAACATTGTCTGAACCACTAACAATTACGAATGGTACAAGACAAGGGTGTCCACTGTCGCCAATATTATATGTCTTGGCTATAGAACCACTGGCGGAGCTTATTCGTTCTGTTCCTGATGTGAGGGGGGTTCCGGTGAACCACAGGCAGTATAAAATAGGATTATTTGCAGACGATGTGATTCTTACGTTGGCACATCCATTGGAGTCCTTGAGGTCTGCCTGTGCGATACTGGAGCACTTCAGTAAAGTTTCCATGTACAAATTGAATGTAGATAAATCGCTCATTCTTGGTATAAATATCTCAAAAAGTTTGGAAAACGCAATCCGATTGGAATTCCCATTTGAATGGAGAGTAAAAAGTGTACCATATCTGGGAATAGCTCTAACCCCGTTAATAAAAAAACATAGAAAACGAAAATTACGCAAAACTACTAAACACAACACAAAGAGAGATAGACCGCCTATCCAAATTAAATTTAACATGGTTTGGAAGAATAATGTCTTTTAAAATGAAAGTATTACCAATAATTCTCTACTACTTCAGAGTCCTACCACTATCAATCTCTAACTCCACCCTTAACAAACTACAAAAACAAATGAATTCCTACATATGGGGAGGAAAAAAAACCGCGACTGGCACTGTCGATTCTTGCATTGCATCGCAGGACTGGAGGAGCTGATGTACCCAACCTGAGGGCATATCATAAAGCCATAATGTTAAACCAAACCAAGCAATTATTACCGACTGAGAATGCCCTGGGTTGGCCTACCATGGAAAGAAATTGCTTGAAAGACATCTCTGGTCAGGCACTGCTATACGCAATATCTATTGAGAGCCTACTATATCCAAAAATGATAACACCGCATTTACCAGACATGACCCCCACATTACGCGCTTCAGTAGATTCATGGAGCGAGTACTCAAAAAAAATAGGTTTATCAGGGGTGAAGAAAAAACCCTCATTGCCTATTGAATTACTAAACCTGATCCTACCGGATCTAGACCTTAGAATATGGAAAAATAAAGGGGTAAAATGGGTAAGCGATCTTATTGAATCAGAAGAAATCAAAAGATTTGAGGAACTACAACTAATTTACAACCTACCACCAAATGAAAAATTTAAATACTTAAGAATTAGCTCTCTACTAAAAGACATACCTTTACACAAAATAGAGCTCCCCTTGGTATTAATATATAAGATAGACCCCCCACCTCCCGGAAACAAATCTGAAACGAGATCCTTCTATGATACACTGACCAATAACACAAGTTTGACAAAAAAAGCATACATGTTAAGCTGGGAAAAAGAACTACAAGAAGAAATAACAGAAATCTCATGGTCCAGAGCATTTAGCATAGCATCAAAATCTACCAAAGGCCTGGGCATATTAGAGACAGAAACAAAACTAAATTTAAGATGGTACTACACCCCCGCCTTAATGTTTAATAGATCAAACAAAGGAGATGGTCTGTGTTGGAGGGACTGTGGTCATGGAGGAACTCTATCTCACATTTTTTGGTCATGCCCTAAATTAGAGATGTATTGGGAGAACGTTTTAAATCTCTTACAAGCTACATTAAAATTCTACATACCCAGAGAAGCAAAAATGGTCTTGTTGCTGATAGGTATTGAAAAAATGCCGAAACGGATAAGACCCCTTTTGGTTCACTCCCTTATGACGGCAAAGACCATTATAGCAAAATATTGGAGAAAACTAGACCCCCCAGAGATAAATGAATTCAGAAATCGTATGGCGGATCAATATGCTTTCGAAAAGTGGTTAGCGTTTCGCAGCAACTCGATGGAACAATTTGATGTGACCTGGGAATTGTGGAGAAAACTGACTAAATAACGTTATTCATCAGATACCTAGAGATGCCTTGTTATACCGTTAGAAGTTTATTCAATTTATCTTTGTAAAATAACAACGAAACTAATACAAGATATGCAGAATCAGAACAATTCTATGTGAAAATCGACTTTATAATGTTTATTATGCCATAGACATAAGTCTGGGAAAATTGTTGTTAAGTCAACAAATGTGTAGCAAATTTAATCATATAGAACATATTAACTAATTGCAACAACAAAATTATCTAAGGGAAAAGCATTGTACAATGATCGTTTGTGATGTACTGTTGAATAATATGTAAATCTGCTATTTTGAATCAATAAAAAATTTAATAAAGGAAAAAAAAATAAATAAATAATAGTAGTGCAACAAAAAAAAACTACATAAGTTTGGTATTGTAATAATCATACTGACCCATAGAATAAAGTTCTCATGTCATTTTTGTTGCAGTTTGCGTGCCGTAGAAACAAGACGCACCAAAAAATAGCAGAATTTTGTGTTTTTTTTTCATTTTACTCCACTTAGAACTTTTAAAAAGTTTTCAGTACATTATATGGTACATTAAATAGGACCATCGAAAAATACAACTTGTCCCGAAAAAAATAAGCCCCATACAGCTACATTAATGAATAAATAAAGGAGTTACAATTTTTAAAAAACCCCCAAAAAGCTTGGTCACGAAGTGGTTAAATAACTTGAAAATGAGACGTGTTAGCTATTATTCTGTTCAACAACTGTAATCAGCTTGTTTTAATTTTACAGAAACATATCAATTTCTTTCGGTTATGAATTTTTTTTACATATTTATTGCAGTGTAATTTATTCAGCAGTAAAAAATTCCTAATGGTACTTCCACCTATAAAGACAGAAAAAACTAATACAAGAGAATAAATAAAAATAATACCATCATGAATATTAAAAATAGTTAAATAAAAGAAAGAAATATTGGAACACCACAAAATGTATTAACACTAGGGATGAGCGAGTATACTCGTTAAGGCACTACTCGCTCGAGTAATGTGCCTTAGCCGAGTATCTCCCCGCTCGTCCCGAAAGATTCGGGGGACGACGCAGGGCGGGGAGCTGCGGGGGAGAGCGGGCAGGAACGGAGGGGAGATCTCTCTCTCCCTCTCTCCCGCCCGCTCTCCCCTGCTCCCCGCCACAACTCACCTGTCAGCTGCGGCGGCCCCCGAATCTTTCGGGACGAGCAGGGAGATACTCGGCTAAGGCACATTACTCGAGCGAGTAGTACCTTAGCGAGTATACTCGCTCATCCCTCATTAACACATATAACTAGAGATGAGCGAGCACCAAAATACTCGGGTGCTCGTTACTCGGGACGAAATTATCGCGATGCTCGAGGGTTCGTTTCGAGTAACGAACCCCATTGAAGTCAATGGGCGACTCGAGCATTTTTGTATATCGCCGATGCTCGCTAAGGTTTTCATTTGTGAAAATCTGGGCAATTCAACAAAGTGATGGGAACGACACAGCAACGGATAGGGCAGGCGAGGGGCTACATGTTGGGCTGCATCTCAAGTTCCCAGGTCCCACTATTAAGCCACAATAGCGGCAAGAGTGGGCCCCCCCCAACAACTTTTACTTCTGAAAAGCCCTCATTAGCAATGCATACCTTAGCTAAGCACCACACTACCTCCAACAAAGCACAATCACTGCCTGCATGACACTCCGCTGCCACTTCTCCTGGGTTACATGCTGCCCAACCCCCCCCCCCCCCCCGCACGACCCAGTATCCACAGCGCACACCAAATTGTCCCTGCGCAGCCTTCAGCTGCCCTCATGCCACGCCACACTCATGTCTATTTATAAGTGCGTCTGCCATGAGGAGGAACCGCAGGCACACACTGCAGAGGGTTGGCACGGCTAGGCAGTGACCCTCTTTAAAAGGGGCGGGGCGATAGCCCACAATGCTGTACAGAAGCAATGAGAAATATAATCCTGTGCCACCGCCATCAGGAGCTGCACACGTGGGCATAGCAATGGGGAACCTATGTGCCACACACTATTCATTCTGTCAAGGTGTCTGCATGCCCCAGTCAGACCGCGGTTTTTTATAAATAGTCACAGGCAGGTACAACTGGGAATCACCAACTCCGCAATGGGAATTCCGTGTGCACCCACAGCATGGGTGGCTCCCTGGAACCCACCCGCTGTACATAAATGTATCGCATTGCAGTGCACTGGACAGCAGAGCTAACGTCAGATTAAATGCAGGTGGGCTTCGGCCCAAACTGCATGCCCCAGTCAGACTGGGGTTCTTTAGAAGTGGACACATGTAGTTACAACTCCGTGTGGACCGACAGCATTGCTGGCTCCCTGGAACCCACCGGCGGTACATAAATATATCCCATTGCAGTGCCCAGCACAGCTGATGTAACGTCAGCTGTAATGCAGGTGGGCAAAAAATTAATTGGATTACACTGTAGGCGAGGGCCCCAAAAAATTGGTGTACCAACAGTACTAATGTACGTCAGAAAAATTGCCCATACCCAACCAAGAGGGCAGGTGAAACCCATTAATCGCTTTGGTTAATGTGGCTTAATTTGTAACTAGGCCTGGAGGCAGCCCAGTTAAAATAAAAATTGGTTCAGGTGAAAGTTTCAACGCTTTAATGAACATTGAAACGTATAAAAATTGTTTACAAAAATTATATGACTGAGCCTTGTGGGCCTAAGAAAAATTGCCCGTTCGGCGTGATTACGTGAGGTTTCAGGAGGAGGAGCAGGAGGAGGAGGATGAATATTATACACAGATTGATGAAGCTAGAAGGTCCACGTTTTTGATGATGATAGAGAACAATGCTTCCATCCGCGGGTGCAGCCTACGTATGGTTTAGGTATCGCTGCTGTCCGCTGGTGGAGAAGAGAAGTCTGGGGAAATCCAGGCTTTGTTCATCTTGATGAGTGTAAGCCTGTCGGCACTGTCGGTTGACAGGCGGGTACGCTTATCTGTGATGATTCCCCCAGCTGCACTAAACACCCTCTCTGACAAGACGCTAGCCGCAGGACAAGCAAGCACCTCCAGGGCATACAGCGCGAGTTCAGGCCACCTGTCCAGCTTGGACACCCAGTAGTTGTAGGGGGCAGAGGCGTCACGGAGGACGGTCGTGCGATCGGCTACGTACTCCTTCACCATCCTTTTACAGTGCTCCTGCCAACTCAGCCTTGACTGGGGAGTGGTGACACAGTCTTGCTGGGGAGCCATAAAGCTGTCAAAGGCCTTAGAGAGTGTTCCCCTGCCTGTGCTGTACATGCTGCCTGATCTCTGCGCCTTCCCTGCTACCTGGCCCTCGGAATTGCGCCTTCGGCCACTAGCGCTGTCAGATGGGAATTTTACCATCAGTTTGTCCGCCAGGGTCCTGTGGTATAGCATCACTCTCGAACCCCTTTCCTCTTCGGGTATGAGAGTGGAAAGGTTCTCCTTATACCGTGGGTTGAGCAGTGTGTACACCCAGTAATCCGTAGTGGCCAGAATGCGTGTAACGCGAGGGTCACGAGAAAGGCATCCTAACATGAAGTCAGCCATGTGTGCCAGGGTACCTGTACGCAACACATGGCTGTCCGCACTAGGAAGATCACTTTCAGGATCCTCCTCCTCCTCCTCAGGCCATACACGCTGAAAGGATGACAGGCAAGCAGCGTGGGTACCCTCAGCAGTGGGCCAAGCTGTCTCTTCCCCCTCCTCCTCATCCTCCTCATGCTCCTCCTCCTCCTCCTCAACGCACTGAGATATAGACAGGAGGGTGCTCTGACTATCCAGCGACATACTGTCTTCCCCCGCCTCCGTTTCCAAGCGCAAAGCGTCTGCCTTTATGCTTTGCAGGGAACTTCTCAAGAGGCATAGCAGAGGAATGGTGACGCTAATGATTGCAGCATCGCCGCTCACCATCTGGGTAGACTCCTCAAAGTTTCCAAGGACCTGGCAGATGTCTGCCAACCAGGCCCACTCTTCTGTAAAGAATTGAGGAGGCTGACTCCCACTGCGCCGCCCATGTTGGAGTTGGTATTCCACTATAGCTCTACGCTGCTCATAGAGCCTGGCCAACATGTGGAGCGTAGAGTTCCACCGTGTGGGCACGTCGCACAGCAGTCGGTGCACTGGCAGATGAAACCGATGTTGCAGGGTGCGCAGGGTGGCAGCGTCCGTGTGGGACTTGCGGAAATGTGCGCAGAGCCGGCGCACCTTTCCGAGCAGGTCTGACAAGCGTAGGTAGCTTTTCAGAAAGCGCTGAACCACCAAATTAAAGACGTGGGCCAGGCATGGCACGTGCGTGAGGCTGCCGAGCTGCAGAGCCGCCACTAGGTTACGGCCGTTGTCACACACGACCATGCCCGGTTGGAGGCTCAGCGGCGCAAGCCAGCGGTCGGTCTGCTCTGTCAGACCCTGCAGCAGTTCGTGGGCCGTGTGCCTCATATCTCCTAAGCTGAGTAGTTTCAGCACGGCCTGCTGACGCTTGCCCACCGCTGTGCTGCCGTGCCGCGCGACACCGACTGCTGGCGACGTGCTGCTGACACATCTTGATTGCGAGACAGAGGTTGCGTAGGATGAGAAGGAGGGTGGTTTAGTGGAGGAAGCATACACCGCCGCAGATACCACCACCGAGCTGGGGCCCACAATTCTGGGGGTGGGTAGGACGTGAGCGGTCCCAGGCTCTGACTCTGTCCCAGCCTCCACTAAATTCACCCAATGTGCCGTCAGGGAGATATAGTGGCCCAGCCCGCCTGTGCTTGTCCACGTGTCCGTTGTTAAGTGGACCTTGGCAGTAACCGCGTTGGTGAGGGCGCGTACAATGCTGCGGGAGACGTGATCATGCAGGGCTGGGACGGCACATCGGGAAAAGTAGTGGCGACTGGGAACTGAGTAGCGCGGGGCCGCCGCCGCCATCATACTTTTGAAAGCCTCTGTTTCCACAGCCCTATACAGCAGCATCTCCAGGCTGATAAATTTGGCTATGTGCACGGTTAACGCTTGAGCGTGCGGGTGCGTAGCGGCGTACTTGCGCTTGCGCTCCAACACTTGTGCTAGCGACGGCTGGACGGTGCGCTGACAGACATTGGTGGATGGGGCCGAGGACAGCGGAGGTGAGGGTGTGGGTGCAGGCCAGGAGACGGTAGTGCCTGTGCCCTGAGAGGGGGGTTGGATCTCATTGGCAGGTTGGGGAACAGGGGGAGAAGCAGCGGTGCAAACCGGAGGCGGTGAACTGCCTTCGTCCCACCTTGTGGGGTGCTTGGCCATCATATGTCTGCGCATGCTGGTGATGGTGAGGCTGGTGGTGGTGGCTCCCCGGCTGATCTTAGCGCGACACAGGTTGCACACCACTGTTCGTCGGTCGTCTGCACTCTCAGTGAAAAACTGCCAGACCTTTGAGCACCTCGGCCTCTGCAGGGTGGCATGGCGCGAGGGGGCGCTTTGGGAAACAGTTGGTGGATTATTCGGTCTGGCCCTGCCTCTACCCCTGGACACCGCACTGCCTCTTGCAACCTGCCCTGCTGCTGCCCTTGCCTCCCCCTCTGAAGACCTGTCCTCAGTAGGCGTAGCAAACCAGGTGGGGTCAGTCACCTCATCGTCCTGCTGCTCTTCCTCCGAATCCTCTGTGCACTCCTCCCTCGGACTTACTGCCCTTACTACTACCTCACTGATAGACAACTGTGTCTCATCGTCATCGTCCTCCTCACCCACTGAAAGGTCTTGAGACAGTTGCCGGAAGTCCCCTGCCTCATCCCCCGGACCCCGGGAACTTTCCAAAGGTTGGACATCGGTCACGACAAACTCCTCCAGTGGAAGAGGATTCGGAACCCTTGCTGGCCATTCTGGGCAGGGGCCCGGGAACAGTTCCTGGGAGTCTGCCTGCTCCTCAGAATGTGTCATTGTAATGGAGTGAGGAGGCTGGGAGGAAGGAGGAGCAGCAGCCAGAGGATTCAGAGTTGCAGCAGTGGACGGCGCAGAACTCTGGGTGTTCGATAGATTGCTGGATGCACTTTCTGCCATCCACGACAGGACCTGCTCACACTGCTCATTTTCTAATAAAGGTCTACCGCGTGGACCCATTAATTGTGAGATGAATGTGGGGACGCCAGAAACGTGCCTCTCTCCTAATCCCGCAGCAGTCGGCTGCGATACACCTGGATCAGGAGCTCGGCCTGTGCCCACACCCTGACTTGGGCCTTCGCGTCCTCGGCCGCGTCCACGTCCTCTAGGCCTCAGCATGGTGTATTACCAGTAGTGCAGAAACAGAACGCTGTAATTAAATGTGCCGCTTATTGGCCTGTGGTTGGAGGCTGACTTCGCTTACGGAACGCACAGCAGAGCCAGGAAATAATTTTGCGCAAGCCTGCTGTAACACTTAGCTGGCTGCGTATGAATTTGGAGGACAACTACACCCAGCACAGACCCAGTACACTGAGGACAGTCACAGGCAGCCCAAATAGATTTTTTTTCCCAAATGTTTTTGGAAAGGCCCACTGCCTATATTCAATAAATATGTCTTCTGTCCCTGCCTCACCACTACTGGCCCTGGAGTATGTAAAATAACTGCAGACTGTTGCACTGTGGACTGGAATACAGCGGTGATGTAACAGCCAACACAGAGCCAGGAAATAATTTTGCGCAAGCCTGCTGTAACACTTAGCTGGCTGCGTATGAATTAGGACAACTACCCCCAGCACAGACCCAGTACACTGAGGACAGTCACAGGCAGCCCAAATAGATTTTTTTTCCCAAATGTTTTTGGAAAGGCCCACTGCCTATATTCAATAAATATGTCTTCTGTCCCTGCCTCACCACTACTGGCCCTGGAGTATGTAAAATAACTGCAGACTGTTGCACTGTGGACTGGAATACAGCGGTGATGTAACAGCCAACACAGAGCCAGGAAATAATTTTGTGCAAGCCTGCTGTAACGCTTAGCTGGCTGCGTATGAATTAGGAGGACAACTACCCCCAGCACAGACCCAGTACACTGAGGACAGTCACAGGCAGCCCAAATAGATTTTTTTTCCCAAATGTTTTTGGAAAGGCCCACTGCCTATATTTAATAAATATGTCTTCTGTCCCTGCCTCACCACCACTACTGGCCCTGGACTATGTATAATTACTGCAGGGCGCAATGCTCTGCACGGCCGATATACCAAAAAAAAAAAAAATGTGCAACACTGCAAAAAGCAGCCTCCACACTACTGCACACGGTTAGATGTGGCCCTAAGAAGGACCGTTGGGGTTCTTGAAGCCTAAAATACTCCTAACACTCTCCCTATAGCAACTCCAGCAAGACAGCACTTTCCCTGATCTCTGTCAGAACGCATCTGTGGTGAGCCGCGGGAGGGGCCGATTTATATATGCGGGTGACACCTGATCTCGCCAGCCACTCACTGCAGGGGGGTGGTATAGGGCTTGAACGTCGCAGGGGGAAGTTGTAATGCCTTCCCTGTCTTTCTATTGGCCAGAAAAGCGCGCTAACGTCTCAGAGATGAAAGTGGAAGTAACTCGAACATCGCGTGGTACTCGTCACGAGTAACGAGCATCTCAAACACGCTAATACTCGAGCGAGTATCAAGCTCGGACGAGTACGTTCGCTCATCTCTACATATAACTAAGAATGAAGGAAAATGCACTTAAAAAAAAATGTACAGAAAAGGAATAAAACTTATATTCTTATTCCAGCCTTTAGAAGTAATGGTTTCTAATATATAGCTACATCTAGACAGGCATTGTGCAAAAAGCCTTTTCAGATCTCCTCTCAAGAGTCTGTCAGGATGCAATCAATACCTCTAACCTTGAATCTATTAATATTACAGTCATGATACATTTTAAAATGACGAGAGATAGTTTAAAAAAAATGACATCAGATTTGTCTTTCACTTCCATAATACTGAGAAACGCTCTCTCGTATGTCTAAGCAGATGTGGTGATGTCACTCCCATGTACAGAAGTCCACAGGGACAGATTGCACAGTACATCACACAACTGGTATAAGTAGATTACACCGCTGGTATACCTCATATTTGTACAGGTTATTGTTTCATTCCTTAGCACCTGTAGAGTCATACAAATAGGTTACCTGTTTGATATTTTCACAAGATACACCATGGCCACAGAGGCTACAGACTCATTTCGGCCCTTTCAATCCAAGTGCATGTTCAAGACACAAACCTACATGATGACTATGTACCTCCAGATCCCTTAAGTTCTTTGACTTTCTGAAAGTAATTCTTGAATTGTTGGGAAAACATTTATGTAAACTTTAGAGATGAGCGAACACCAAAATGTTCGGGTATTCGTTATTCGGAACGAACTTCCCGCGATGCTCGAGGGTTCGTTTCGAACAACGAACCCCATTGAAGTCAATGGGCGACCAGAACATTTTTGTATTTCGCCGATGCTCGCTAAGGTTTTCATGTGTGAAAATCTGGGCAATTCAGGAAAGTGATGGGAATGACACAGTGACGGATAGGGCAGGCGAGGGGCTACATGGTGGGCTGCATCTCAAGTTCACAGGTCCCACTATTAAGCCACAATAGCGGCAAGAGTGCCCCCCCCCCCCACTGTCAGCATAAAGATCGTCCTCCTCTGGCACAGCTGTAACAGCTGTAGCAGAGAAGAACGATGTTTGCCCATTGAATTCAATGGAGCGGCAATACAGCATGTTCCACTGAATGCAATGGGCTGCCCGCGATCGCAGGATGAATGGTCGGAAAGGGGTTAAATATATAACCCCTTTCCTGCAATTCATCCAGAAATGTGTTACACTAAAAATATATACCGGCGTATAAGGCGACCGGGCGTATAAGACGACCCCCCAACTGTCACCTTATACGCCGGCAATACAGTGGAGCAAAGAATAAAAAGCATTACTTACGTTTTTAGATGATCTGCGGCGCTCCTGCAGGCTGTCACTCCCTCCTAATCCACGGCAGACAAGCTTTCTCTATGAAAGGCTTTAAATCCCTGCCTCCAGAAAGACACGTGCCTTCAGCCAATCACAGCCAATGACAATGATGTCATTGAATGGCTGTGATTGGCTGTGTTTCTGGAGGCGGGGATTTCAAGGCTTGAAATCCCCGCCTCCAGAAACACAGCCAATCACAGCCATTCAATGACATCATTGTCATTGGCTGTGATTGGCTGAAGGCACGTGTGCTTCTGGAGGCAGGGATTTAAAGTCTTTCGTGGAGAAAGCAATACTCTGCCGTGGACCAGGAGGGAGCGACAGCCTGCAGGAGCGCCGCAGATCATCTAAAAACGTAAGTAATGCTTTTTATTCTTTGCTCCACTGTATTACCGGCGTATAAGGTGACAGTTGGGGGGTCGTCTTATACGCCCCGTCGCCTTATACGCCGGTATATATTTTTAGTGTAACACATTTCTGGATGAATTGCAGGAAAGGGGTTATATATTTAACCCCTTTCCGACCATTCATCCTGCGATCGCCGGCAGCCCATTGCATTCAGTGGAGTCGGCTGTATTGCCGGTTCCATTGAATTCAATGGGCAAACATCGTTCTTCTCTGCTACAGCTGTTACAGCTGTGCCAGAGAAGAAGGATTTGTCTTCTATATGTTCTCAATGGGGTCAGCGCTGCTGCCGCTGGCCCCATTGAGCGCATATAGAATGCATCCATAGCGAACCGCGGGAGGGGCCGACTTTTATGTTCGGGTGACACCTTATCTCCCCAGCCACTCACAGCAGGGGGGTGGTATAGGGCTTAAACGTTGCAGGGGGAAGTTGTAATGCCTTCCCTGTCTTTCAATTGGCCAGAAAAAAGCGCTAACGTCTCAGGGAAGAAAGTTTAAGTAACCCGGACACCGCATGGTGTTCGTTACGGATAACGAACATACCGAACACCCTAATATTCGCACGAATATCAAGCTCGGAAGAACACGTTCGCTCATCTCTAGTAAACTTGCATCAAATGGATATCTCAGTATTCATTCAGGACTAATCCAATTTCATGAGACCCTGAAGTATATGAGGGGATAGACCTTCCTTTTTGATTTAGGTGCTTCAAATGTCATTCATCCTGAAGAAGAGATGCACAACTGTTTTTATCACTTATTCACTACCACATTGAATAGGTTCTTCACTATAGCCTACCTCCATATATCGTACTCAAAGTTCCGCGGCTTGAAATTCAAAGAAGCTCTTACTGGAACATATTCTCCGCATGCATAAAAATTGTCCTAGCAGGATGCTGTTTATTAGCTGTCTAAGATGAGAAGATTTTGCATGACATAAACTATTCACTGGCAATGATTTCCTCAACACATCTGTTTGTATGTACAGTATCCTGATGTGTAATGACACCTCCCAGAAATCCATATTGCCACGTCCATTGTTATAGTTCAATTTCATGTTGAGATTATTAGAATTCAACAGTTCATAAAACCATCAAGTTAATTCGACGCACCTTGCCATATCATTAAGACATAACCAATATAACATCCCAAAACTAAATAAATTCAATCTCAGAGCCTGGATCAATCTGAAAAAATTTATGTTTTTATGACCTCAGGAAAAGATTTGCATATAAGGGTGGTCAGGGCCCCTCATTGGAATTTCCTGGCACTTTAGGTAGAGGGATTACTTAAACAAAGAGCAGTTGTGTGTCAATGCAAATTCTAAGATCTCAATAATGAGCTCACAGAACTCACCAGATGAATCAGACATCAAAAGCAAATATCATACTGCATGTATCCAATATTTATGCTTGACTAATGTGTAGAAAGATTCAGTATCACACATTGCATTCCACTTGAATACTATTTTGCGCAAAACATCTTTGATGTACGATGGAAGGACCTCAACTGATGGACATAGGACATGATTAGAATTGAGTGAACATACTCTGCCGAGCTTGATGCTCGTTCGAGTATTAGCGTACTCGATGGTGCTCGTTACTCGAATGAGCATCAAGCCATGTTTGACCCCGCCCCAGTTTTTGGCTCCTCCCTGCTGTGACGTGCCTGTTTTGGCCCCACCCTGCTGCGACGCAGCGCGCGTCATTGGCAATTTTTTTGTCTGGCAGGCAGTGGAGACAGAGAGAAACGAACCTAGGAAAAAAAAAAAAGCTCGGCACCCGGCATCCCACATACAAAAATGCTCGAGTCTCCCATTGTAGTCAATGGGGTTCGTTACTCGAGTAGAGGTCTCGAATTTTACGAAAAGCTCGACTCGAAAAACACGGGCTCGAGCATTTGGATGCTCGCTCATCTCTAGACATGATGAGTTCAGTGACAAATTGGTTCTCAAAAATTTGCAATACCTGTAGGGTGACAAGATGGACTGGTAGCATCCTTCTGTATTTTCAATAACAGGTAAAATGTTGCACTATCTCCACTATCAGGTATTTTATTTGTGCTGTAGTAATCCCCTGCTCTTCTGCTTGACATAAAATCGCCATCAATTGACTTGGAAAGTAGACAGAGGAGTATGTGTTAAAAGTCTATAACACTTTACATCCTGTAACTAAATTCTTTTCTTTTGTAAATTATTTTTGGACACATCATTGGCAACTTTGTCTGAGGTTTTGATAAGATCCTTGGATATTTTACTGAGGTGTTTCAGGGCAAGTCTCTGTTCTGCAGTAAAATTATTATTCTTAATGTCATATAGAAGTAGACTCACCTGCTGTTTAATTGCAGTTCAGTTCCATCATACATCCATGTATGGAGAATGCTGGCTGAGGCCTTAGTCACATGGGCGTTTTTTCCCGCGATTTGCGGATCGCATGACGGATGCGCATCCGCAAATCGCGTGACCGGGGCCGAAAAATCGCCCGAAAATACTGCTCCTAGCCACGTTTCAATAGAAACGGGCCAGAGCTGTCCAGCGCATTGAATTCAATGGAGCCGGCAATACAATACAGCCGGCTCCATTGAAAGCAATGCGCTGCGGGCGATCGCAGGATGAATTTTCGGGAAGGGCTTAAATATATAAGCCCTTCCCTGAAATTCATCCAGAAATGTGTAAAAACAAAAAAATATATATATACTCACCTTGTCCCGGCAGACGGAGTTCCGCCGCGGCCGGCGGCAGTTCTCCTGAACTGCTCAGAGAATGAGCTGCCTCTGATTGGTCACAGCCTGACCAATCAGAGGCAGCTCTCACTCACACCCATTCATGAATTCATGAATGGGTGTGAATGAGAGCTGCCCCTGATTGGTCCCTGCGCTGAGCCAAACAGAGGCCGCACTCACTCACCCATTCATGAATTCATGAGTCAGCTCATTCAGCAGGCGGGGATTTTAAATCACCGGCTGCTGAATACTACTCTGAGCAGTTCAGGAGAACTGCCGCCGGCCGCGGCTGAACTCCATCTGCCGGGACAAGGTGAGTATATATTTTTTTGTTGTTTTTACACATTTCTGGATGAATTTCAGGGAAGGGCTTATATATTTAAGCCCTTCCTGAAAATCCATCCCGCGATCGCCGGCAGCCCATTGCTTTCAATGGAGCCGGCTGTATTGCCGGCTCCATTGAATTCAATGGGCAAACATCATTCTTCTCTGCCACAGCTGTTACAGCTGTGGCAGAGGAGAATGATTTGTCTACTATATGTTCTCAATGGGGTCGGCGCTGCTGCCACCGGCCCCATTGAGCGCATATAGAGAAGAGAACATTGGTGCGATCTGCAATTTCTGTTTTATAATTTATCGGACGAGCGCATAAAAAGTGCTCATGCGTCCGATACCATTGCAAAGCAATGGTTTTATAAAATCGCCGGACGCATGCGCATGCGCAAATCGCGTGAAAAAACGCCCGTCTGACTGAGCCCTAAGGCAGAAGTAAACAGACTATATAGAAAATGGAATATAACAAGATAGATTTGCATATACACATGGCATGTATAAAAGCAACGTTTGAAACACATTGGGTGCAATTATAAAAAACTTGGATCTGCTGTCATATTGATTGTTTTATCAATCCGGGTAAACAAAGTTTCTGAATTTTATATTCTTCTGCTGGATCATTTCCTATTTACCCTATTATTCCTAATCATCTGACTAATTTTCTTAAATTCTTTGCTGACTAGTTTTGCAAGTAGATCAATATTTGGGTACACAGACAAAGGAGGAAACCTCATCAACATTGGAATTGAAGACATTGGGTACTTACCTGTTAGGGGAACATCTTGTTCATGCACTAAATCTTGCAGGTTTCTCCCTTCTACCAAATCATCAGGAGAACTAAACTGAAACTGTAACAGTTTCTTAGGGACCAATTTTCTCCCAAAAAAATAAAAATCCTTTATTGTTGTAAATAAATCAAATTTTGAGGCAGGAAAAAAGGCCACATGTAAAGTTTAAACCTCATTTTTAAGGCCCATTTACACGGAGCTATAATCACTCATAAATCGCTAAAAAACGATCTTTTGAGCGATAATCATTGCGTCTAAACGCAGCGCCATCATGTACTTTTCGTGCTAGCTGATTTGTTAAATTCAGCCTAACCTAAAACTCGTCTTTCAGCCTTATCAGCAGTTCTCCACGGGGAGTGCTGATAGCATTGTTTACCCCTGGAGAACAAAGGAACTGAAAGCAGATAAGATTCATCAGGCTTATTAACTGCTTACAGCTAAAGGCTTCATTTGCACCCTTTTTTGCTTTTAAGTAGCTGAGTAGCTACTTAAATGTTTATGGAAAATGATTGCTCAAAACTGTCACTCATTTGAGCGATCTTTGAGTGATCATCGGGCCGTGTAAATGGGCCTTAAGGGTCCATCAGAACAACATCAGACAAATTGATTACCTTTATGAGTGACGTTCTACAATATAAATCTTGTTTCTGGGCTTGTCCTTTGTTAGTTGGTCTCCAATAAATTTTCAGCTTTCTCTTTCTTTGCCCTGTTGTGTAATTATAATGAAACAGTTATTAGCCATACTTTAGAAGGCATTACACTCAGCCCCTATAGAGATATAGGATGACAGCAAAACATGCCTAGTACCAGCATCTCTTTTGGGTATCTGCCACTTATAAACCCTATTAAGTTTAAAACCTTATAGATAATATAGAATTTTTTAATTTTCATGTGTTTTACTTGTTTTTTTCATCATACATGCAGCTTGCTGATCACTTTATTAAAAGATTCCATCTCCAATGTCTGAAGTAAACTTAATAGTTCTGCTTGAAAAATTTCAATTTCCTTCTCAATTTCTTTTGCTCATTTGTATGCTAATATATACTCTTATCCACCAAAGGGCCCGCAAAGGTGTAAAACTGTGCAAAAAAAAATACTTAGATATACTCCACATTGATTAGTAGAGATGAGCAAGCATGCTCAGTTAAGGCAGTTACTCGAGCGGGCATCGCTCTTCTAAAATAATTGCATACTGGTACGAGCATATTCGGGGGGGGGGGGCGGCGGTTGGGAGCAGGGAATTGCACCACCCCCCGAATTTGTTCAGACCAGTATGCAGTTACTCGAGAAGAGCGATGCTCACTCGAGTAACTGCCTTAACTGAGCGTGTTCGCTCATCTCTATTGATTAGCCATTATTTTATAGAGGACATGACTTATTATGAGTGTAACGTGATGCATTTTAATTGATTTTATTATTTTGTTACATACATTAAATACATTTTTGATTATATTTGATTTTTTTGTCTGTTTAATTTGTAGGCATATATGCTTTATTGTTCTTTTATATATACCCGTGATTGGTATTGCTCCTAGCTGTTTCTTTATAGGTTACATGTTAGACGGCCATATAAAATGCCAGTATAATTAAAGTTTGTTTTACATTGTGTGTTTGTAGTCCAGTACTGGCTCTGTTTTGGTTATTGTCCTCCATGCAAAAAACTGCATGGGAAAGGAAACCCAGATGGAATTATGGGTTGCAATACGTGAACTGGAGATCTTTTTGGTCTTCATTTCACTAGGGTTACGTCCCTGCCAATTTAGAGGTCGGCACTTTTTTGTTCAGCTGAAAAAGCTGATGGGATGGAAACCTAGTGAATCAGAGACCAAAGAGGTCTTCAACTCACCTATTGCACCCTATTGTTCCCTTTTCTTTTTCCTGGTTTCTATCCCCATGCAGTTTTCTCCATGAAGGAGGAAAGCCAGGATGGAACCAGTGCTAGACAGAAAAACAGTCTTTTTTTGTATGTTTTTCCTAAAATTATGCACCATAAGGAAAAACACTTTTATACATCTAACCACTTTATACCAGGGGTGTAACTATAGGGGATGCGGCTGCACCCAAGCCCAGGAGCTTTAGGGGGCCCATACGACCTCTCTTCTCTATATAGGGAGCCCAGTACTATGAATAAAGCATTATAGTTGGGGGCCCTGTTACAGGTTTTGCATTGGGGCCCAGAAGCTTCAAGTTGCGCCTCTGCTTTATACACATATATTTCTGTTAGGATTCACAACAAAATTACAACACATATAGAGTACATGCCTGCAACTTTTTTTATTGCAAATCTCATTAATGTAAAAATTGTCCTCACAATTTTGTGAAGGTCTTTATGACAGAGACCAGGTAATTCAGCTTAATGACAGAAAACGCTCCATTCTAAGTAACTGCTTAATGTGTTTTATAATAGCTGAAGAATGAATAATTTAATGGAGAATTAGACAATTTTGCTGAAAAATATAGTAATAATCTGCACTGTTTTAATTAACCTTTACTGCATGTAGGACACTTGATGGTTGTTTTTGTAATTTTCGAAATATAATATATGGGGCTTTAAAGATTTCATAATTATTCTTTCTTTATGCGCTTAATTGTTGAGAAAGCAGTTCAGTAATGAACATTCTGTTTGACTTTTAGGTTCATTTTGTGCACTGAAGTATAAAACTTCCTGAATCTTGTGAGCTGAAAGCCCATGAAATTTTTCCCCATAATTTAAAATGTACTTTACATGATATGTCCTTCTATATAATAATAATTCTCAATATGTAAATATGAATTATAATATGCATTATTTTTCTAGGTTTCATGGAAGCTAATGTACAATTAATTTGTTTTTATTTAAAAATATATTTATATGGAAATATGACTATACATAAAATATACTTTTTCAGCAATCTATGTAATTAACTTTGTGTACGAATGGCTTAAAGCTTTCTTAACCTTTCAAGTGACTTTTCATGATAAGCTGCAATGTGTGCACGTGAGAAATAACACTATTTCTCACCACTATAGAACTTGTATTCTTCATCTTTCTCCAAATTTTCCCTTTACAAAGTTTTCAGTCTTTCATTACTTAGTGGGTGGAAAGTAGCTGTGATGATGGCTTCAATACACTACACACAGTTGGGCAGCAGATCTTTTCTATCTCTCTGTGGGACATTCCCATAAGTGACAGCATTATGGAGGATATTATACAGCAATACTGAGCAGTCTAGATGTGAATACAGTAACTGTGAGTTAGTAACACTAATTGAAGCTGCATCCACTTCTGTAGTGGGTCTCTCTGTCTCTCTTCTGCACCTCCCTTCTCCTCCTCCTTTCCTTTCTACATAGACTTCTATGGGCAGCTGAAGATAACAGCAAGGAAAGACATTTACGGTGTATGCCTTCAATATTGGAGTTACATGACTGCAACTTATTTAGCCAATTGGATATACTTCTCATCAAAACAATATGGCTGGGTTGGCAACAGCTGCACGCCGGTCACAAGCCCGGATAAATGGGGAGGGGTGGGGAAAGCAATGGCAAACTACTCCACTATCACTGCCAAAATACTTTATGGATCAAAACCAAATGAGTCCAAATATAGTGCTGGAAGGTGGGCCCCCTGGGCTGGAAGGCACTGATCAAGCCACCAGGGAAGAACAAGGATGAAACTCAAATAACTTGGGCATTAATGACGCGGGCAGGAAAAGACCCTTTGGACGCCGGTCTGCTGATGCAGCTCCAAGTGAGAGGTTTCACTTGCATTTCTCAAAGATTCACAATATTGGCACGTGGAATGTCAATGGCATGAACACGGGCAAATTGGAAATCCAAAAAAATTAAATGGATTGTCTCAACATTTACCTGCTGGGTATCAGCCAGCTTCACTGGACAGGCAATGGTTTTATTAATAGCAATGATTACACCATTTTCTACTCAGTTAATAACACCATCAGACGCAATGGAGTGGCATTCATCGCAAACAAGGCAGTTGCCAAAGCTGACCATTGTTTCAATACCATAAACGATAGGATCATATCCAAACACATCATTGGGAATCCTCGCTCAATCACAATTCTGCAAGTTTATGCGCCCACAACTGATGCAACAGATGAGGACATTGAAAGGTCCTATGCCAATCTCTAGCAAGCAATCTAACAGACCCCTGCCAAGGATATCACTGTTGTAACAGGGAATTTAAATGCAAAAATCAGCTCTGGAGAGGACCTATCATGAACACATAGTTTGAGCAGCCGAAACGCTATTCGACACATGGATGGCCCCAAATGGTGTGCACCAAAACCTAAATTAACTACTTTCCATGTCCAATGTGTTGGAAAATCTCAATTCTGACCATTAGAACACTTTTGAGTGCAGTCTGTGGCTCTGATCATCAGCTCTTAGTCTCAAAAATCAATCTCAGATTCAGCAACAGCAAAAGGTTACCAGCAATACGCCGTTTCGATGTAGACAACATCCATTTATAATATGCAGTCAAAGTGAATAACCAATTCGAAGCGCTCAGCACTATCAGAAAAGACCCTGACGAATTATACGAAGAAATCAAATCCATCACACAGCCGGACAATTCATCCCTTTCAAAAAATCAGCAAAACAGCCGCAATGGATATCAGATGAATCCATCAGAATTGCCAACAAGCGCCAAACAGCTAAAGCAACGGGCACCATCATTGAATTTAGACAGCTAAATGCGGAATTTCAAAGAAAAGTCAGAGGAGACAAGGAGCGATACTTGAACGACCAATGCGTGAAACTGGAAGAAGCAAACCAGCAAGGCCACACCGGAGCTCTCTTCGCCCATGTGAAGCACCCCGGGGCACCGTTTGTTCCACACAAGGCAGCAACTATCAAAGACTGGGATTGCAAATTATTACAAGAAGAAGATCAAATCAAGTGTAGGTGTCAAGAATATACAGCAAAGCTGTATGCAGGCAATCAGACAGACAACCTGTTGGATCACGTATGTCAAGTAAAACAAGAACTGGGCATTCTGGATGAAGAAGTCACATGAGCCCTGAAACAACTACCAAACAGGAAAGCTTCAGGCATTGATCATATACCAGCCGAACTGCTTAAACCAGTGTCAGTCAAGATCTTAACCGACCTATGTCAAAAGATCTGGAGCTCCAAATCGTGGCCCAAAGTCTGAACAAGATTTGTCTTTGTCACACTTCCAAAAACAGGTGATGCTCAAGAATGTTCCAAATACCGCACCATCACCCTCGTACCTCACATGAGCAAAATTCTTTTAAAGATCATACAAAAATGCATTGCGACAATTGTTGAACGGGAACTGCTGGATGTTCAAGCTGGCTTCCATGAAGGTCGTGGCACCAGAGACCAAATCGTGAACCTGCGCTGGATCATGGAGAAGACCAGAGAGTATCAAAAGGACGTGTACATGTGTTTCATCGACTACAGCAAGGCAATTAATTGTGTTGAACATGACAAGCTTTGGAAGTGTCTGAAGCAAATGTGCGTCCCAGAACATATTAAACAGCTTATAAGGTCACTTTACAACAACCAAGAAACAACAGACAGGATAGCTTATGGAAACACGGATTGGTTTGGAACCGAGAAAGGCATACGGCAAGGCTGCATTCTATCACCAGTCCTTTTCAAACGATCATAAGATGATGCAATCTGGACGAATCAGAAATCGGAGTCAAAATCGATGGCAGAAATGTCAACAACCTTCAATCTGCAGATGACACCACCCTGCTTGCGGAAAGTGAAAGGGACCTGGAAACAGACAGAAGGAAAATTGATGCGCTTGAACTATGGTGCTGGAGGAGAATGCTGTGGATACCTTGGACTCCCATGACAATGAACAAGTGTTAGATCGCGTTAAACCAAAAATACCACTACAGGACAAAATCATCAAACAACGGCTCTCTTTTTTTGGCCATGTGATGCACGCTAACTCACTGGAAACAGTATTGATGCTTGGCAAAGTCAATGGATAGAGAGGATCAGGATGACAAAGAACAAGATGGCTAGATACAATCAAGGCCACCACGAACATGTCAATCGCCGAACTGAAAAAAGCAATGAAAGACAGGAATGCATGGAGAACATTGATCCATAGAGTGACCGAAGGTCGGATGTGACTGAACGGATAATAATCATCAATCATCTCATCAAAACAATTTAATATAATAAAAAATATAAAGGCACATTTTTGCAAGTTTATCCATCTTTAAATGTGGGATACTAATTTGGTGTATGTATGAAGCAAAACTATGTGAATCAGACACAAATCTTATATAGAAATGTATTGTATTTTAATAGAGGTTGTCAGCCAGAAGCAATACTATAAAAGAGTAAACTCTATTAGATTTTATTTTCCTTAAGTCTACTCCACTGTACTCAAGAAAGCGCTAGAGAGTTTATAAAGATGGTTAAAATATCCATTGATTAAAGAATGTGGAACAAGACAACCTTTATTGATTCCTTGGGCAGCAATCATTTGTTGGATTGGGACCAAGACATGCTATATTAATTATGGATAAAAGTGATTATGCCATCAGAACTCAATTAATTGGATATAAATAAAACAATAACATTGTCCTTCTTATTCACTTCAAATAAATACCGGATCTTTTCAAAGTCTCCATCCATAGGAAATAGTGGACGTTATTTATCATATAACTGTCTAACAGAAAAATTGGCTTTGTTACTCATACTAACCACTTTAGGATCTGGCTATTTTGAATTTTCAAAACAGACAATGTTTAAATATTTTTTATTTGCATTAGTGTAAGGGCAATAACTCTTTTATTTGTTGGACTATCAAAATGATTTTGGAAGCATTTTTTTTACGAACCATGTCAGAAGTTAAAAAAAATTACAATTTTTTTTCTTTTTTTAGAAACTTTAAGCTTATAGTTTGAAAACATAATACTGCCCTAAAATAGAATTTTTAGTTGTGTTCATCATTGTCTATAATTAGTTTTAATATTCACATACAGTGTTCATCCATTATTAAAACCACGGACAAATGAAGTGAAAAGTATTGATTATTTTACTGCAGAGGAGCCTATTAAGAGATGGTATATATATTAGGAGGAAAGTGAAGAACTAGTGATAAATTAGAAGCATAAATATGGGCAAGCATAAGATTCTGACAAGGGCCAAATCATTATAGAAATAGTTTCTTAAAAATAATCTTTGGAGATGCATTTTTTCTTACCTATAAAAAATGGTCCAATGAATCAGCCATAGTGTCATGACTGCCCGAGGTTTATTGATGGGTGTGTGGAGCAAATGCCAACCTGTTTTGTTCAAGCCCACAGGAGAGCTACTGTAGAACAACACAAGTAGCTGAAAAAGTTAGTGCTGCCTAAGATGAAAAGATAGCAAATACACAGTGCATTATATCATGATGACCCAATACAAACATTCTGACCCAAATCACTTACAATGGGCAGGTGTGCATCAGAACTGGGCTATGGAGCAAGGGCAGTAGGTGGCCAGCTCTGAAAGATCATATTTGTTTTTACATAATTTGGATGGCCAGGTGTGTGCACATTTCTTACCTGTGGAATAAATGGTACCAGGATGCACTATTGGAAAAATACAAGCCAGTGGAGGACCTGTAATGCTCTGGCCAATTGTTACAAATAGTATTGTTCACCTCCTCCTAACCATCTTCTTGACATTTGACCCTAGGGGTCTTGGACAAACTCTTTGAAGGCTGTTTTCTCTGCACCCTTCAGCTCTATAATATTGCTAATACCTGCTCAGCTCTGCTGTACCACACCTAGCAGCAAAAGAACAATTAACTTCCTGAACGTTTTGGTCTCTATATCCCATGCCCTCATCTGTACTATATATCGCTGGTGCTTGCAAACCCCTCATCCAAGTAAGTGCATCCTCTATTTCTCTGTAAACCATCCCCTCATATACCCAAAGTGCTGGGTTATTTTGTAACCTGTTTCTTCCTTGATGCTCACCCTGTTCATATGGACCACCGCAAGGATTAGGTGACAGAGTGGACGATTGCCATATAACATTAAAGGTGAACAAGGACCAGTGATGTGGCGGCCTGTCTTACGACCAGGCGAGTTCTAATCTTTTGTATCTTCACAATTGAAACACATCCACATTCTTGGAGTGCTGTCCTAAATTTCTTTTGCATATTTTTTTATGGATGTCAACTGGACAATCCAAACAACCAGAGGGAGAAGACCCACACATTTAATGCACTGATGCCAACAAATTTTTTCCTCTTAAGAGGAAGAGGAGGGTGGGTTAGTGCACATGGTCAGCCCTTCACAGGCAGTGTGTACTCAGGGGGATGCGGAAATGGAGGCACAAACTCTCAATGCTCACTGTAACATACAATGCACTCAGGAGGAGAACGTCGATGAAGAGGAGGTGGAAGATGATGAGGTGCTTGACATAACATGGACAGGCAGGGAGAACCATAGCAACTCACAAGGGGAGGAGGAAGGGGCAGCACCCTTCTAATACAGACAGTAGGGTGTCGCAGAAAAATAACCGTCACCATCAGCTACTACTGGTCACAGCAGCACCAACATCAGATCCACAGCTAGGTCTGCTTACAGGACTTGTACAGCTTTGGCATTCTTTGAAACTGCAGATGATGACGGAAGAGTGGTCATCTGTAAGATCTGCAGTAAGTGTTTAAAATGCAAAAGAAAGTAAATAACCTCAACACAATGTGTAGGGACAGTCACATAAACTCCCACCTTTCACAACCTTGAATAGCCCACCAGGGACAGAGGACAAAGAGTTAACTTCATCCTGCTCCTTCTTCCACTGCAGTAGCTATCTCTTCCACTGTTTCTCTCCCTATTCATGCAGTAGCCTATGAGCATAGACAAGCAGTTTTGTGTAGGGACACTATCATGCCTACTTCAGGCCTTTGCTCCACAATTAGGAGTGGGAAATAGAGAGCTGATGTTAAGCCACCACCATCACCACCACCTTCACTAACATTGACATCTACCCCATATTCCTGCATGTCCCTGATCAGCAGTCCTTCATCCATCCCCCAGCTATGGGAATGCCAAAAAAATCCTACCTTAACCATCCCCGAATACAGATCCTGCGCGCAAACATTGCACAGCTGCTTGCAGTAGAGATGCAGCCTTTCAAGCTAGTGAACACAGATGCCTTTTGTAATGTCATGCTCTGTGCTAAGCCACAGTACCAGATGCCAAGCCACCATTTTTTTGCCCAAAAAGCCATGTCTGCCCTGAGCATACAAAGGGTCTATGCAATGCTTTTTACATTTATCGCTAACCCCAGCTATTCTGTTTAGATAGTGGGACCAGCTAGATTACACTTTTAGGCCTGATCCAGAGGAAGGTGGGCGACTACCCATAGGCACTTTGATGCATATTAATGCTTTTATTCTGCAGTACTTGCAGAAGGATCATTTCATAGCCCACATCAAGACATCAGATTGTTACAGGAGTTGGACCCTTTGACTTTTGTGTGCCTAAGCTGGATGAGTGGCTAGAGCTTGCACAACATGTCTTAGAGGTGCTTGCCTGCCCTGCTGCCAGTGTGCTATCAAAAATAGTGCTCAGCACAATTGGGGTGTAATAACTGATAATCCTCATTTTATACAAGAAGCCATGGTCATATCTTTATTGTAATTATGAAAATTGCAATTGGTTTACATATCTTGAAAACTGAGTATTAAGATGCTCTGGGGCTTTTGGTTGGGAAGGGGCATACACTGAGCTACTTTCTACACATGTCATGACACTATTATAGTGGCTACTCACAACCTACACTGGCGAAGCTCATTGCAAACAGATTAATAGAAGTCCATTGAGGTCAGTAATAGCCTTCTATTGTGATTTCCCACTATTGGTGATTGCAGTGACCATAGTAAAATAATATATGACATGTACTTACCACAGAGTGACCAGGAGTCTTTCCTCAGCTGATATATAATGAAGCATGTTGATGTTGGTGTATGTAATTCCGTATTGCACCTCCTCCAGAAGTTTATCATGTAACTAAACCAACAAATGACAGAAGGCGATGAACTTGTCCAGATGGTGCCTTAAGTCAGCATGAAGAATATAGAATTTCCCCTTGCATTCACACTGCGATATCAGAGAATGAACCCAGAACCTCTTCCTCCTTCTGGGCACATTCTCCAGCATCTCATGTGAAGTCGAAATCTGCAAGACAGCAACCAAGGCAAAAGAACATCCTCTTCCGAAGAAGTCATGTCCCCAAGCTCAGCAACTTCTCACAAACCTAAAAAGTACAAGAAGCATAGCAGAATAGCACAGCGCTGCACATGTGGCCTACTTATGATTATTTGACTAGTTTGTCTTTTTTTAGATAAATCTATGCAGTGGCATACACAAAAATGAATCGTTCATGCGTAAATATGTCATGCTGAGTTGAGCGAATTGGCGATTATGTTCATCCGAAGCCACCCTTAATATGAGGCCTCTGTAGTACCTTGGTTCCGTATGCCTCAATATTCAGACAGAGGCATACAAAAAAAATTTCTGTTGCATTCACTGACATGCTCCATCATACTCATTATGCATGGAGGTAATCTCCCATAAAAGCAATTCTCCATCCGGTGAATATCTATACATATACTTGTAAAGTACTTGATGGAGCATGTATGACAACGCACAAAGGTTTTGCAATTCCTTATCAAAAAAATACTATATACAGCCTTCAAGGACTGCTATACTGGTTCCATGAATTGTTAGGTCCTAAAAGTGAATGTATTTTACTTGTTTGGACAGACAATATAATGCTTTTTAAAATATATATTAAAAAATATATCAAACATGTTTAGGAATATTAATGGAATTAGAAATCAGAATTCCCGTGATTTGTGTTTTTGATGTTTAAATAACTGTAAATTCCTACCTAACCATTAAGTATGTATGTGGAATGCATGACATTTTGTGTGATAAAATTTTTTTTTTCCTTATTACTAAATGCTTATGTTTTTTATCACTTGAAAATAGATATATGCAGTGTAAGAATTAATAATAGTCAGATGCCCACTAGTAAAATAATTATTGAAAAGTGCCAATTTGGTTACTATGCTATGCACAAGTAAAGTGCTGACAAGTAATAGCTATATTTACTTTACACAGATTAAGAACAGTGCAGAAGTTTGTTGTCAGCCAAATACATTTTAGGTTGAGGTAAGAACCTGAGGCAAATTTATCCTCATGCTCCCAATCAGCCAGGTACATACTTTATACTTTTGCACTTTTAGCATTTTAGTAGAACAATGTTTGATTTTGATAGATATACAGCAGGAAAGAAACACCATTGTCAGTAAGCCAAAATTAGTTTGCTAATAATGCAATATGAACTGATGAAAAATATATCATGAAGGAACTGTATTAGTTAACACTGAGATATATGTGAGTGCTATTAAGATTTTCAAATAGACTATAAGTTTTAGCTACAAACAGTAAAATATGCAGACTTCAACTGGGATTTGTATTCCACTAACAGTACAAAACCTTATTCTACCTTAGTCTGCACCCCTCTTTTGGAGAATTATAACTGTTTCTACTTTCTAAAGAAGCTAGAAAATTATGTACATACGCATATTGGTAGAAAAACTTCATTAAAATAGGATTGTTAACTAGGACAGTACTTACAGAGTGTAATGGCAAAACCATGTTCACAGACCTTGTAAAGCAGCATACAGACTCTCTATTGGGTATGTATTTCAGAACCCTTAGCACTACTTATGAGTGATGAACAAACTTTTCAGCAGCATTTTGGCAAAAGGATTGTCTCGGTCTGAAATAGTTTAAACCGAACCCCGACTTGACCAATACTACTAAAACTGGTATATAGTGCTGTCTAACAGCCATAAAGTTCCTATATAACACTCTTAGGTTGTCTAGGAGTGTATTTAAGTACATTTGAGCTGTTTTTAAGGCAAGGTTAATGGTACCCAGTAGTAACGAACGAATTGTTTAAAACACACTGCATTATCAGATTTTTATGCTTCTTAAAAAAAGTAGTACAAAAATTAACCCTTTTTGGTAGCAGATGCCTGCCAGTATACATACACAGCAGTGTAAAAAGCAATATTTTTTTCCAAGTGGTCCAATAATTATATTTTTTTGGAAGTAGCAATATATTTTTTTGTCTGGAAAGTAAAGATAAAGCAATGGATTTTTACAAGATGTCAAAAAATTATCCCATTTTGAGGAGCAGCAACAGGATGAGCATTCTGGAAAGTAAAGAAGAAATGGCTTTTTTATAAATGAAAAGCTGAGACAAATTATGTCTTTTTTTTTTAGATCATCTGGTTGATCTCTGGTTGTGTAGGCTTGGTAGTAGCCATAGCAGCAGGGGTTGTGGTAGAAGTAGCTGCATCAGCAGAGGCATAGTGTTGAACAGTGGACAGGATAGGAAGTCTGTGGTTGTATAGGCCTGGTGGAAAAAGGCAGCTGCAGGTGTGATGGACTGGTGGTAGCAGCGAGTCAACAGCAGGGGTGGTGGTGGTAATAGCAGCAAATCTACCACCACAATTGCCGATCTAATCAGTGGCATCAGGCACAGGGGTTTTGTAATCCTCATCGATCAATGCCTGATTCATTTTCACAAACATGAGTTTTTCTAAGCTTTTGGCAGAAACTCTAGTTTGCTTAGGGGTATTGATGCCATCTACCTCATTGAGTATACTCTCTAATGCTACAATGGAAGGCGGACAAGATAGTATGCCTATGGCAAACTAGGACAGTTCTTCCCAGTGTCCCCATCTACTGACCCAAACGTCCATGGGGTGTAGGCTAAGTGTGTCTATTGGAGAAAGGGCACAGTCCAAGTACAACTGAACCTGATTGTTGAGGTAGTGGTGGTGAACATCCCTTTAGTGATGATGATCTGTGTCAGGTCGGTATTGGATGTAAAAACTTTATGTTCCCCAAACTGAATTAACTGCTGTTGATACTACATGCTGGAGCAGTAGCACTGGCAGAATGACTGTTTACTCTGAATGGAAATGGGAGGTTGGAAAAGATGTCTTGTATGCTCTACTTCCATTCAGTGAGCATCCATCACTCCTGTGTGAAAGCATTGGAGTGATGATTGTAGGGACAGCTGTTTAGCACTTAAGCAGCTGACAGTCGGGCCATGTAAAAATATGCTAACATGTCTGAACACGCAAATCATTGTTCCTTAGTACAGTTGGGCTATAACAGCTAAAAGCCAGTTTGTGAGTTATTAAAGAAACAGAAGGACAAAAGCACAGTAGGCAAAAGAGCACGAAAAGTCGATAACGGACGAGTAGAAAAAAGTTACCTGTCTAGATGAATCCAGATAACTGTTGCACCATGCTAATAAGAGGATCAGAATTCAGCACAAGCAACATGAATCAATGAATCCTTCTTGCCAGGTGTCACCAGTTTAGGCTGGTGGAGTAATGGTGTGTGGAGTATTTTCTTGACACACCCTGGGTCCTCTAATACCTGTTGGCCGACCTTGTGGAATGGAAGCGGTATGGTGTACTATGCCTGGGTGATCTTTATAACTCTAATGTCATGTTATCCTTTGAGCAGCTGCAAAATCAATACCAAATACCCCGAACCCACTACTCTGCTGATTGACTGATGTGCTCTGTATGCATGTATCCCGATGACTTAGATTTTACTATGATCTCTTCCTTTTATATGTTTTTTTTATATGGTTTGAATAATTTGCTCAATAAATAATTCAAAAATCTTTTTTTATTGTTTTTAGCAAATTGATCTGCTTTATCTTGATATACAGTTTGAATGAAGACCAAATATGTAAATGCGTGAAACAATAAAATTAAATGGGTAGCATGGTGACTCAGTGTTTAGAAACTGTTGCCTTTTGGCACCGGGGTCCTGGAGGGTTCAAATCTGACTAAGAACATAATCTGCATGGAGTTTGTATGTTCTCTCCATGTTCCTGTGGGTATCTTCTGGGTACATCAGTTTCCTCCCACACCCCAAAAACATGTTAAGAGGTGAATATACATTGTGAGCCTAATGTGGACAAGACACAATATCAAGTAAACAACTTGTGGAGTCTATGCTTCAACAGGTCAGAGGTATTTTGGAGTCCCCTATAGAGGGACCTACAGTATACAATACTAGACAGGTAATTTAAATATTATGACTGATTATGGATGTATGTAACTTTCTCAATGATATGATGTTTTAACAATTCCCATTCACTTTAATGTGAACTTTACCATCATGCAGAAAAAACAGAACTATGTGTTCTGGCAACACAACAGCTCCATATACTCATACAGTAGCCTGGCATTCAGATGATCTGTAGGGGACCCAAGCACAGGATGGGTCACCAATAGTTTTAGAGTCAGGCAACTCCTTTACCACAGGAGTGAATTTGTCACAAGGACTTATGCCAAGTTAAAATATCTAAATAATCTGTTATGGAAATAGCGGGGGTGTTAAATTTCGGAATTTACATCGATGTACAGACAATAAAATTTTCACGCTCTTATTTGTGAACTATGAATTTACTATTTTATATTGTGTTGTAGTTCTTTTTGTATTACAACATTGTTTGTTTGTGCATAAACAGTAAATGTATTTCTCTAGATACTTTGTTAAACCATGCCTGACAAAATAGTAGCAGCCTTGAAAGCTTCTTGTTTATAGACTTTTATTTTAGTTAACCATTGAAGGGTATTATGACTGCAAGACTATTATTTTATTTCTCGTATTGACAGCAGTAAACATTTTTTACAGTGGTTAAGTCAGTTGAATTATGTTCGATTCTTCACAAACTATGAATGTTTTCTTTTTCCTTTACTTGATGGCTATATTTGTTTTATATATGTGAATATATCATTTGTTCTGACATAAACCTGCGGCCTTTCATCATGCAATATTCTTGCAATTAATAAAACACAGAGAAAAATCCGGTATATGTAGGCATTCATATGTTTTCTGTTTCTGTCATTTTTCCTAGTTCTTGGTATACATCAGATTTTTTTTTATATATGTACCTTCATTGCTGCAGGAAAAAAAATCCCATGAAAGCTGTAGATGCCTTCATAGAGTTTTAAAGATATATGTATGTCAGATGGCATCTCCTAAGGCTGACAAGATACGTCCATGTCATAGGGGAAGAGACAGCATCTGCTTCCAGTAACAATAGTAAAAATGTTAAAAGTAACTTAAAGCACTGGTGATTTTGACATCAGACTATTTAAGGAAAGAGGCTGTCCAGTAATGTAAAATCAAATACATATAATGGACTCTATAGAGCCAACCCAATAAATAGGCAAGGATTTAAATAACTCAATAAGTAACACCGAATAGCATAAAAAATTATTTTTAGTTACTGCATTGTTACTGTTATCAAAAATGTGGAACTACATGCATGTGGATTTTGCCGTGATCAGATGCCTGACTATTTGAAACTTGCGTTGAAACTTAGGCTAGAGTTAAATAACTACTTGCTTCCTTCTAATGTCACTGTGCTCTATAGGAATAAGCCGCCGAGCAATAGGGATTAGAAACAATACTACCATGATGTAAAGACTATAAGGCCGCGATCAAAAGACCAATTCTTTCTGCGCGCATATAGGCGCGCAAGAAAACGCTCTGCTGAAAACGCGTGAACGGGCAAAGTTTCATATATGCGCAGTGTATGAAACTTTGCTCCTTCACTTGAGCTGCTGCACTTTTCCAAGTGCAGCATCTCCATGAAGAGAGAGAAGAACTGCTGCACTTGAATAAGTGCAGCAGCTGCATGAACATTGTGACAGCACTGTCACAGTGTTCATTGATGATGGGACTCCGCGCAGGGATGAAGAAATCCCATGCCACAGCTGTGGCAGAGGAGTAGGATGTAATCCCATTGCATTCAATGGGGGAAGCACTGCTGCCGCCCTATTGAAAGCAATGGGATGAAGGTAACACCGCAGGGATTTTCAGGGAAGGGCTTGAGATATAAGCCGTACCCCAAAAATAAGCCATAACTGCTGTAATGATTGAATGGCAGTGATTGGTCCCTGCTCTCAGCTAATCAGAGGCAGCATTTACCAGGAGGCATGGATTTTTAAATCCCTGGGCAGAAGAAATGCAGAAGTACAGTGCCGGGGAGCCGGGGAGAAAGTGCCGGAGCTGGACAGCACTGGAGAGGTGATGTATTTTTTATTTTTTTTAACAGCAGCTATGACTTATTTTTGGGGTGGGGCATATATTTTAAGCCCTTCCCCTAAAATGCCTGCGGGGGATGCCTTCATCCCATTGCTCCCAATGGGGTGGCAGCAGCACTGGCGCCATTGAAAGCATTGGGAGAAGAACCCTGTTGCTTATAGCAGGCCATTAAAAAGGTGCTGCCCAGAAGCACCTTTTAAATGTCCCGTTGTAAAATCCTGTTAGTCCCCGCAGGGATTAATGGAACCCTCGGTGAGTCCTCTCATCCCTACAGGGACTAACAGGATTTAACAGCGAGACATTTAAAATGTGCTTCTGGCTAGAAGAACCTTTTAAATGCTTTGCTGTAAGCAGCGGGTATCTATTCCCAGCGCAGGAGTTTCTTCTGCTCCCATAGGAGTCAATGGAAACTCCTGTGCAAAACACACCTATCTTTTTTAAGTGCGTGCTATTTTGTGCTTCCAATTCTGAGCATTTGAACACTCCAATGAGAACCCAGTAGTTCTTTTAAAAGCGTTCATGTTACATGGACCTAAAACACGCTCGTCTGACCGAGCCCTAAAGGGTGGCTTTACAGATAGCATACCTGCTGCAGGCTTTCTGTAGCAGGAAACTAGGAAACTGCAGTGGCCAAATCTGCACCTAAGGCCGCCTGCACACGAGCGTTCCGGATTCCGCTAGCGGATTTTCACGCGCGTATGGTACCTAAATGTGCTTGCGGATAGGTGCGGATATACGCGGATGTGTTGCGGAAAAAAACGCGCAGAAAAACCAGCAGACATCCCTTATTGTAAACCCAACCCCTAGAGAACTGCCCATTCCTTGGAAAACAGCTTAAAAACCAACACCCAGACTCCGTTTTGTCCCTTTTGCTTGTGCGAGCACCGTTAAATTATTGATGTCTTTGTGGGCATGGTTGATCCATGTAACTTTTTTCAGGCGCTTCTACAGCGTGACTTTATTTCAGTCACTGCAAAAAAATTCACAAGAGGAATTCATTACTACAGATTTTGCATTCTTACATCCTGCATTGGCAAGAAATACTACCTATCTCCCTCTACAAATTTGCCTGTGAAACTCTGTGCTGTGTGTTGGGACGCCTCCTACCATGCCTACTTCCTGTAGTCATAGCAACAAGTGACTCCATCTGCAGCTGCACTGCGGATGTACTGCGTGAAAAAACGCACCCATTCACTTGTATTGGAGGCTTCACGCACAGAATCCGACCCAAATTAGAACAGGTCGCAGATTTTTTCAAGCGCGTGAAAAAACGCGATACAAATCCGTCCGTCTGGGGACAACTGCGGATCCTCATAGGAGTATATTGGCTGCGGTCTGGGGCAGATACTACTAATCTTTATTTGTATAGCGGATAGGGTGCCTGCACACGAACGGAATTTCTAGCGCGTTATTTTAGGCACATTATCTGCCCCAGACCGCAGCCAATATACTCCTATGAGGATCCGCAGTTGTCCCCAGACGGACGGATTTGTATCGCGTTTTTTCACGCGCTTGAAAAAATCTGCGACCTGTTCTAATTTGGGTCGGATTCTACGCGTAAAGCCTCCAATACAAGTGAATGGCCGCCTGCACACGAGCGTTCCGGATTCCGCTAGCGGATTTTCACGCGCGTATGGTACCTAAGGCCGCCTGCAGACGAGCGGGTCGGATCCGGCAGCGAGAAATCTCGCCGCGCGATCCGACCCCAGAGCCTGCAGGGACGAGCGCGTACTCACCCGCGCCTGGCGGCCCCGGCTCTTTGATGTGCCGGCTGCCGCGCAGCCGGCGCATGCGCAGACCGGAGCCGGCGGCCAGGTGAGTGCGTGCCCCGCAGAAAATTAGAACATGCCGCAGTTTGTTTGCCGTGCGAGATTTCGCGCGGCCAAACCGCGGCCGTCTGCATAGGAGTGCGTATTGTAATGCACTCCTATGCAGACTTTCAGCGGCGGAAATCCCGCGGGAAATCCCGCGGCGGGATTTCCGCTCGTCTGCAGGTGGCCTTAATGTGCTTGCGGATAGGTGCGGATGCGTGAAAAATCACGCGCGGATATACGCGGATGTGTTGCGGAAAAAAACGCGCCGAAAAACCAGCAGACACCCCTTATCGTAAACCCAACCCCTAGATAACTGCCCATTCCTTGGAAAACAGCTTTAAAACCAACACCTAGACTCCATTTTGTCCCTCTTGCTTGTGCGAGCACCGTTAAATTATTCTGGCAACATGCTTTCACCCGGTGAGCAGATGTCTTTGTGGGCATGGTTGATCCATGTAACTTTTTTCGGGCGCTTCTCCAGCGTGACTTTATTTCAGTCACTGCAAAAAAATTCACAAGAGGAATTCATTACTACAGATTTTGCATTCTTACATCCTGCATTGACAAGAAATACTACCTATCTCCCTCTACAAATTTGCCTGTGAAGCTCTGTGCTGTGTGTTGGGACGCCTCCTACCATGCCTACTTCCTGTAGTCATAGCAACCAGTGACTCCATCTGCAGCTGCACTGCGGATGTACTGCGTGAAAAAACGCACCCATTCACTTGTATTGGAGGCTTCACGCGCAGAATCCGACCCAAATTAGAACAGGTCGCAGATTTTTTCAAGCGCGTGAAAAAACGCGATACAAATCCGTCCGTCTGGGGACAACTGCGGATCCTCATAGGAGTATATTGGCTGCGGTCTGGGGCAGATAATGTGCCTAAAATAACGCGCTGGAAATTCCGTTCGTGTGCAGGCACCCAATGGGTGCGTTTTTTCACGCAGTACATCCGCAGTGCAGCTGCGGATGGAGTCACTGGTTGCTATGACTACAGGAAGTAGGCATGGTAGGAGGCGTCCCAACACACAGCACAGAGCTTCACAGGCAAATTTCAGCAGCAGCACTGTCCTTCCAGTCACCTCATCCACCAGCCACCAGCCATCAGCCACCAGCCACCAGCCTGCAGCCACCAGGCGTAACGAATAATGATCGACATGGGCAAACTTGTCGCAATGATGCAGGACTTCCCTAGCATATGGGACAGTAACTGCCCAGAGTACTTAAACAAGAATCGAAAGAAACAATCCTGGCTTCAACTCTCCGCTCAGGTTTATGGGGATGCCTGGACGAACGCAATAGAAGCGGAAAAGAAGAACTTGCGTGAGTATTATTCGCTATTGCGACAAATGTCCTTTTTTAAAAATTATTTTAACCCCTTAGTGGCCAAGCAGTTTTACTTTTGTTTTTATTGTGCTTTTTTCCATCCCCACTTTTAACCCCTTAGTGACAGAGCTTTTTTCCTTTTTTTTCCCCTACTCCCTAAAAAAAATCGTAGTTCCTTTATTTATCCATCAACGTCGCTGTATAGGGGCTTTTTTTTTTTTCGGGACGAGTTGTATTTTGCAATGGCACTATTTATTGTACCATATAATTTACTGAAAAACCTTTAAAAAATTGTAATCGGAGAGAAAAAAAAAAAGACATTCCACCATCTTTCGGTGCGTCCTGTTTCTGCAGCGCGCAAAGAGCAACAAAAATGACCTGATATTTTTATTCTATGGGTCAGTACGATTACTACGATACCACACTTATATAGTATTTTTTTTGCTGTAGTACTTGTATTTTTTTTTAAAGATATTTAATTTTTTAAAATTATTTTCTGTGTCCATTTTCTGCGTGCAATAACTTTTTTATTTCTTTGGCGATGTAGTTATGTGAGGGCTCATTTTGTGCAGTATGTCCTGACATTTCTGTTGGTAGCATTTTCGCATACAGTTGACTTTTTGATCGCCTTTTATTACATTTTTTCTCGGAAATAGGGTGACCGAAAAAGTGCATTTTGGGCGTAGTTTCTTTATTTTTTTTTTACCACATTCACCGTGCAGGGTAAATCATACATTACTTTGATAGATCAGACTTTTACGGATGCAGCGATACCAAAACGGTCACACTGCAGGACTGGCGACTCTCCGCAACGCTGGCAGAAAAGAGCACATGACCGGCTCCATTGCCGGACTTGTGTTCTTTCCTCCAGCTCTGTGGAAAGACGTCCATCCTGCATTCCGGCCATCTTGTGCAGGAAGACGGGTGCATCAGCCGCCAGGATGCACCCAAGTTACTAAGCCCTCCCTGTTTGTTTTTTGCGGGAACAGTTGTATTTTCCACTGGTGCCACTGAAGCGGCATTTATTGGGTTAATAAATGTTCAGCAGACACCCGCAATGTGTAGAGGGAGATAGGTAGTATTTCTTGCCAATGCAGGATGTAAGAATGCAAAATCTGTAGTAATGAATTCCTCTTGTGAATTTTTTTGCAGTGACTGAAATAAAGTCACGCTGGAGAAGCGCCTGAAAAAAGTTACATGGATCAACCATGCCCACAAAGACATCTGCTCACCGGGTGAAAGCATGTTGTCAGAATAATTTAACGGTGCTCGCACAAGCAAGAGGGACAAAACGGAGTCTGGGTGTTGGTTTTTAAGCTGTTTTCCAAGGAATGTGCAGTTCTCTAGGGGTTGGGTTTACAATAAGGGGTGTCTGCTGGTTTTTCTGCGCGTTTTTTTCCGCAACACATCCGCGTATATCCGCGCGTGATTTTTCACGCATCCGCACCTATCCGCAAGCACATTTAGGTACCATACGCGCGTGAAAATCCGCTAGCGGAATCCGGAACGCTCGTGTGCAGGCGGCCATAATGTGCCTAAAATAACGCGCTGGAAATTCCGTTCGTGTGCAGGCACCCTAAGTGGTTTTGGTCAGAGTTTTTGCAGCGGATCTGCTGCAGATTTTAATTCTCGTAATACAACACTTGAAATCCACAGCATAAATAGCAACACTGCGGATTTAGACTATGTAGCATTTTTCAAAAACATTGCAGATTTGTTGCAGATTTTTTCTGCTCCATGTGTAGGAGATTTTAGAAAGCTCCCTTACATGACTTGCACTGTATATTCTACAGCGTTTATGCTCCATGTGACGGCAGGTGATCATTTCTGACATTTTAAAATGCATATAAAATACGTTTTAAAATGCCATTCTTCTCATAAATGTAACATTTATTTTTAATGGCACTTTTGGTGGCGTTGTTTATTTTGTGCCATTTTGTACACACATATTAAAGTCCTATAGAGAAGCCTATGGTAAAAATGCAATAATATTCATACCCAGAGGCACTGACCAACAAAAACCCAACCAAAATGTCAAAAAAGAAAACTCTTTGGGTCAGATTTACTAGGTTAAATGCCCCCGTATTCTGCCTCAATGCATTCCAAAAAAGCTGGCTTACATGTATAATACCACATTTTTAATGTTTTGCATCAAGGTTAGTTCTGTTGTAATAGCGCAGAGTTCGAACTATAAAAAAAAGGAGAATTTTGACCTGTTCATCCGCAATTACCCTCTGTAGTGGCGTCCATATTTGTGCATGTATTCGTCTGTTTAAGCCCAAACTGTAATCTACTGGATTTGACAGCTATCAGATTAGCAGATGTTCTGTATTCTTGGAGAGTTATAGAAAAATATGTAAAACTAAAGTAAGAGAATCTGCAGAAAACATGAATATGACCAAGCTTAGAAAAGGGAAAAATGCTACTCTAGCGCTATGGCCCGACAGACGAACATTTTTGTTTAGCGCATGAATAGCTGCGCAAAAAAAATTGCACATTGCATGTAGAAAAATCACGTGACCGGGTGCATTTGCACTTAAACATCATATCTTTTGCAGGTGCAATTATTTAGGGCCTTTAAAAAATGAACATGTGAACGTTTTCATTTATTCTAATAAAGCTGATTTTTCACATATTCATGCGCTAAAAAAAAAATCGCTCATCTGACCGCGGCCTTAGAAGTTGTGGAGATCCCAGAAGTAGGCTCCCACTTTGACTGATAGGCCATCACTTTATAAAATGGGAAAACCTATTTGTCAGCGCTGTTTCTCAGCAGCATAATAAGAATAAGACTACTTTCACATGACAGTATTTTAGTCAGTGATTTGTACTAGAATTAGTAAAGCAGAGCTAGAAGCAAACAAAAAGAGAAGCATACTGGAAAACACTTGCACTTGCCTCTGATTGTTTCAACTCAGTTTTGGAACACAAATACTGAACAAAATACGGCCGTGTGAAAGTGGATTAATGATCACATCTGCATAAAATCTGTATGTTCTCCATTTGTTTCCTCCGTTTACTGTGGTTTTCTTCCACACTTCAGGAATATTAAACATATACTAATAAGTTAATTGCCTTTCTAGGGAATTGGCCTACACAAATATCCAAAAATCATAACCATCCAAAATTTGCTCTATGGGTATAGCCCTCACGGTTCCCCAGTAGCCCCGCCCTCTCTCTCTGTGTTCTATGGGACTATCCTTTGGGGATCCCCATAGCAGTTAGAGAGAGAGCAGGTCTATGGGGAATTAAGCCATAGCAGGGAGAGAGAGAGAGCGGGGCTATGGGTTAATCCCCCATAGCCCCGCTATCTCTCTCCCTGCTATGGGGAAATCCTGAAGCCCTGCAGAACCGTTTCTCTTTTTCCTCCTGCAGCATCTACACTTTTTTAAAGCAACATGCTGATCCAGTGAATGGGTAATTTTCATGCTCATGAAGCTTGGGTCTTCTGCACGTGAAAAATCGCCCATTCACGCAGTTTTTAGTGCAGTATAGCCGCGGTTTATACTGCCCATACTGCACTAAAATGACGTCCGTGTGAAGGAGGCCTTAGACAGTATTAGTAAATGTGCCCCAATGAATCATAAAAACCATAAGTGATATGTGCCTATAACTCCGAATACTGATATAAAGACATCAATAGCAAATACTCTGGACTGTAAAATGATGATAAAGCTTGAAAAAAAAATGACAGATGTATCTTTTTTTTTTAAATGGACACTGGCAAAAAGAAATGCCTATATTAAGCACTGTTCAGAAATTTATAGTAGTTTGGCAACACTGTTGGGTACTGGGATTAATCTGAGTGATAACAATCTCTGTGCAGCCTTGTGAAATGTTTGTGCTGTATAACCAACAGGAAATCAATAATACACAAATAAAGGAACCAAACATATTATAGAGCAATGTACATAGATATACATGTGCATTTCATACTAAATGGACTGTTACATTTTTCTCTATGTTGTATACACAGTATATTAAACTATATTCATACTTAGATCATTGCTGTGCGATTTCCATGTTACTAACTTTTATTTTGTATTTTAGTATGATTTTTATGTTTCTATGTGTGTGATATTTTCTTTTACAGTCTAATTATTTTGAAATAAAACTTCTCGAATAAACTTAAACCTGTCACTTCATTACATGCGCTAAAAAGTGTGTTTCTTACCTTATTAGAAGTAGCTGTAATGACGACTTTATGCAAGTACTGAAGGATATAGTTTTTCATACCTTCATTAGAGATTCAAGAGCTCAACTGGTAATTTTACATGGTAAATGTTTTTTCTATATTCCCAAGAGAATTTAGCTATTCTTAGAGACAACTATTTTGAAGCAAGTTTAAATTGTCAGGGATTCTAAAATGTTATGGGTATAGTTTTTGTACAATTTATGAACAGTCAAACTGAGACAATTATATACCTGTAAAAAAATCTGTAGGCACATAAAACTGCAGGTATAATGTGTGCAATTATCATGTTAATAATGCCCAGACTATTAGATCACAATATGTACTGTCAGTTTTGAGCTTGACACTTAGGCCAGATTCTCATAAGTATATGCATATTTGCACATGCATTTGTGTCACGTTTTTGTGCACCAGGCTTTGCGCATTGGACTGTACTTTATGCATTTGCATGCACTCAAAAAAAAAGGTGTCCACGGTACTGTACACTAATTAGCGTAATTAGTTTCATATATCATATTTCCCTGTGCGAATGCGCAGGAAAATACTACATGCTGCATATTTTTTTAGCGTGACAGAATTGCGCAGGAAAAATAAGCGCTTGTGAAGGAACCCATTGGAATAAATGGGTTTTATTCACTGCATACTTCACGCACGAATATTGCATGCACAAATATGTGCGCAAATGTCGTTGTGTGAATCAGGCCTTAAGCGCCAACAGTTGTTCCAGTAATAATCACTCCTGTGCTTGCACAGGCAGTCTTTCATAGATGCACAGCTGACGGTTTACACAGGCCAATCGTTGTTTGATTTTTATGCCTGCAGAAATTGAACGATGAACGAATTATCATTCCTCGATCAGTTGCTGCCGGCATTTAAACTGAACGATTATCATCCCTATTGTTCAGATTCCTGCAATCCAGTGAGAATGTGAATGATTATGGTTCAGTGTAAAAAGCCCCTTACTATGCAATAAACAACCCTCTCTACCATCATTCAAATATCCAACCTCTAAATTTATTTATTAATCACCTAGCAGATGAGACTCTTTCTCCTACTCCACATAGGAGAGAAATTAGTATTAGTGTCACAGTACTCACACCCAGATTAATTAGAGCTAGACTGTTACCTGCAAAAATAATAAGCATAAAGGATTAGTTGATATTTTTGCCAAACTACAGAAGCTCACAACCCTTCCTCTTTAGGGCTCAGTCACATAAGCGCCGATCCACCCGTGTTCCTGCACGATAAGATGGCCGCACTGCAGGTACGGATGACTCTCCGCACTGCCGGAAGAAAGAACACATGACCGGCTCTATTGCTGGCCATGTGTTCTTTCTTCCGGCGGTGCGGAGAGTTGTCCGCACCTGCAGTGCAGCCGCCTTAGTGCTCAGTTACACGGGCGCCGATCCGCCGTTATCATGCAGGAACACGGGCGGATCAGCGCCGGTGTGACTAAGCCCTCAAACCAACATTCTAAAACAAAAAACTGAAAAGGGGATCAAATCTATTCAAAAATGACAGAAAATGGCAATACTTACTAATAGAAAAGTAGAAGGTCAAGCAAAAACTCCATATGCCCAGCTGCATGCAGAAAAAGACAAAATACTATATACTTAGGCCTCATGTCCACGGGCAAAAGAAGAATTAAAATCCGCAGCGGATTTTAACTCTTCTCCTGCCCGCGGATCCGCACCCCATAGGGATGCATTGACCACCTGCGGGTAGATAAATACCCACGGATGGTCAATAAAAGTGACTTTAAAAAAAATGGAGCATGAAAAAATCTGGACCATGCTCCATTTTCGTGCGGGAGACCTAAAATAAGAATATACTCACCTGCTCCGGATCTTCCCTTTGCCGCGGCTTCATCTTCTCTCCGTCGCGGCCGGATCTTTTATCTTTGGGCCGGCGCATGCGCGCGGCACGCAACCGACGTGCCCGGCACATCCACCGGGCCGAAGAAAGAAGATCCTGCTGCGACAGAGAGAAAATGCAGCCGTGGCAAAGGGAAGATCCGGAGCGTGAGAGCGGTAAGTTTATTCTTATTTTTATGCCTCATGTCCGCGGGGCAGGAGGGACCCGCTACGGATTCTACATGGAGAATCCGTAGCGGGCCTGATTTTCCCCATGGACATGAGGCCTTAGAAGGTGCAGGACAGCCTGCTGGATCACCGTACCTATGTGCAAGTATAATATGAAGCAACCACTTCCCTCGCCATGAATGGTAGATGTGTGAGTGGCTGTTTATCAGTATTTTGCACTTGTGCTACCTCCCCCATATAGCATCTTGTTTTCTACATACTATAGGCACTGCTTGTGCCTACCCTTTTATGTTTGTATTTGCATAGGTTTTTCACCACATTTTTAAGTAGATTTGATCATTTATTTCTGTCATTTAGTGTATTGACCCATGTACAAAAAATAGATAAACTTAATCTAATTTTAATTAAATTTTATCATTATTACTAGAGATGAGCGAGCACCAAAATACTCGGGTGCTCGTTACTCGGGACAAAATTATCGCGATGCTCGAGGGTTCGTTTCGAGTAACGAACCCCATTGAAGTCAATGGGCGACCCGAGCATTTTTGTATATCGCCGATGCTCGCTAAGGTTTCCATTTGTGAAAATCTGGGCAATTCAAGAAAGTGATGGGAACGACACAGCAACGGATAGGGCAGGCGAGGGGCTACATGTTGGGCTGCATCTCAAGTTCACAGGTCCCACTATTAAGCCACAATAGCGGCAAGAGTGCCCCCCCCCCCTCCTAACAACTTTTACTTCTGAAAAGCCCTCATTAGCAATGCATACCTTAGCTAAGCACCACACTACCTCCAACAAAGCACAATCACTGCCTGCATGACAATCCGCTGCTGCCCCCCCCCCCCCGCACGACCCAGTGTCCACAGCGCACACCAAAGTGTCCCTGCGCAGCCTTCAGCTGCACTCATGCCACACCACCCTCATGTCTATTTATAAGTGCGTCTGCCATGAGGAGGAACCGCAGGCACACACTGCAGAGGGTTGGCACGGCTAGGCAGCGACCCTCTTTAAAAGGGGCGGGCGATAGCCCACAATGCTGTACAGAAGCCATGAGAAATATAATCCTGTTCCACCGCCATCAGGAGCTGCACACGTGGGCATAGCAATGGGGAACCTATGTGCCACACACTATTCATTCTGTCAAGGTGTCTGCATGCCCCAGTCAGACCGCGTTTTTTTATAAATAGTCACAGGCAGGTACAACTCCACAATGGGAATTCCGTGTGCACCCACAGCATGGGTGGCTCCCTGGAACCCACCGGCTGTACATAAATGTATCCCATTGCAGTGCCCATCACAACTGAGGTAACGTCCGATTAAATGCAGGTGGGCTTCGGCCCACACTGCATGCCCCAGTAAGACTGGGGTACTTTAGAAGTAGACACATGCAGTTACAACTCCCTGTGGACCCACAGTATGGGTGGGTGCCAGGAAGCCACCGGCGGTACATAAATATATCCCATTGCATTGCCCATCACAGCTGATGTAACGTCAGCTTTAATGCAGGTGGGCAAAAAATTAATTGGATTACACTGTAGGCGAGGGCCCCAAAAAATTGGTGTACCAACAGTACTAATGTACCTCAGCAAAATTGCCCATGCCCAACCAAGAGGGCAGGTGAAACCCATTAATCGCTTTGGTTAATGTGGCTTATTTGGTAACTAGGCCTGGAGGCAGCCCAGTTAAAATAAAAATTGGTTCAGGTGAAAGTTTCAATGCTTTAATGAGCATTGAAACGTATAAAAATTGTTTACAAAAATTATATGACTGAGCCTTGTGGGCCTAAGAAAAATTGCCCGTTCGGCGTGATTACGTGAGGTTTCAGGAGGAGGAGCAGCAGGAGGAGGATGAATAGAATACACAGATTGATGAAGCAAAAAGGTCCCCGTTTTTGATGGTGATAGAGAACGATGCTTCCATCCGCGGGTGCAGCCTACGTATTGCTTAGGTATCGCTGCTGTCCGCTGGTGGAGAAGAGAAGTCTGGGGAAATCCAGGCTTTGTTCATCTTGATGAGTGTAAGCCTGTCGGCACTGTCGGTTGACAGGCGGGTACGCTTATCCGTGATGATTCCCCCAGCCGCACTAAACACCCTCTCTGACAAGACGCTAGCCGCAGGACAAGCAAGCACCTCCAGGGCATACAGCGCGAGTTCAGGCCACGTGTCCAGCTTCGACACCCAGTAGTTGTAGGGGGCAGAGGCGTCACCGAGGACGGTCGTGCGATCGGCTATGTACTCCCTCACCATCCTTTTACAGTGCTCCCGCCAACTCAGCCTTGACTGGGGAGCGGTGACACAGTCTTGCTGGGGAGCCATAAAGCTGGCAAAGCCCTTGGAGAATGTTCCCCTTCCTGTGCTGTACATGCTGCCTGATCTCTGCGCCTCCCCTGCTACCTGGCCCTCGGAACTGCACCTTCTGCCACTAGCACTGTCGGATGGGAATGTTACCATCAGTTTGTCCGCCAGGGTCCTGTGGTATAGCATCACTCTCGAACCCCTTTCCTCTTCGGGTATGAGAGTGGAAAGGTTCTCTTTATACCGTGGGTCGAGCAGTGTGTACACCCAGTAATCCATAGTGGCCAGAATGCGTGTAACACGAGGGTCTCGAGAAAGGCATCCTAACATGAAGTAAGCCATGTGTGCCAGGGTACCTGTACGCAACACATGGCTGTCCTCACTAGGAAGATCACTTTCAGGATCCTCCTCCTCCTCCTCCTCCGGCCATACACGCTGAAAGGATGACAGGCAAGCAGCATGGGTACCCTCAGCAGTGGGCCAAGCTGTCTCTTCCCCCTCCTCCTCATCCTCCTCCCCCTCCTCCTCAATGCGCTGAGATATAGACATGAGGGTGCTCTTACTATCCAGCGACAAACTGTCTTCCCCCGCCTCCGTTTCAAAGCGCAAAGCGTCTGCCTTTATGCTTTGCAGGGAACTTCTCAAGAGGCATAGCAGAGGAATGGTGACGCTAATGATTGCAGCATCCTCGCTCACCACCTGGGTAGACTCCTCAAAGTTTCCAAGGACCTGGCAGATGGCTGCCAACCAGGCCCACTCTTCTGTAAAGAATTGAGGAGGCTGACTCCCACTATGCTGCCCATGTTGTAGTTGGTATTCCACTATAGCTCTACGCTGCTCAGAGAGTCTGGCCTACATGTGGAGCCGTAGAGTTCCACCGTGTGGGCACGTCGCACAGCAGTCGGTGCACTGGCAGATTAAACCGATGTTGCAGGGTCCGCAGGGTGGCAGCGTCCGTCTTGGATTTGCGGAAATGTGCGCTGAGCCGGCGCACCTTTCCGAGCAGGTATGACAAGTGTGGGTAGCTTTTCAGAAAATGCTGAACCACCAAATTAAAGACATGGGCCAGGCATGGCACGTGCGTGAGGCTGCCGAGCTGCAGAGCCGCCACCAGGTTACGGCCGTTGTCACACACGACCATGCCCGGTTGGAAGCTCAGCGGCGAAAGCCAGCGGTCGGTCTGCTCTGTCAGACCCTGCAGCAGTTCGTGGGCCGTGTGCCTCTTCTCTCCTAAGCTGAGTAGTTTCAGCACGGCCTGCTGACGCTTGCCCACCGCTGTGCTGCCACGCCGCGCGACACCGACTGCTGGCGACGTGCTGCTGCTGCTGACACATCTTGATTGCGAGACAGAGGTTGCGTTGGAGGAGGAGGAGGAGAAGGGTGGTTTAGTGGAGGAAGCATACACCGCCGCAGATACCAGCACCGAGCTGGGGCCCGCAATTCTGGGGGTGGGTAGGACGTGAGCGGTCCCAGGCTCTGACTCTGTCCCAGCCTCCACTAAATTCACCCAATGTGCCGTCAGGGAGATATAGTGGCCCTGCCCGCCTGTGCTTTTCCACATGTCCGTTGTTAAGTGGACCTTGGCAGTAACCGCGTTGGTGAGGGCGCGTACAATGTTGCGGGAGACGTGGTCGTGCAGGGCTGGGACGGCACATCGGGAAAAGTAGTGGCGACTGGGAACCGAGTAGCGCGGGGCCGCCGCCACCGTCATCATGCTTTTGAAAGCCTCCGTTTCCACAAGCCTATACGGCAGCTTCTCCAGGCTGATCAATTTGGCTATGTGCACGTTTAACGCTTGAGCATGCGGGTGCGTGGCGGCGTACTTGCGCTTGCGCTCAAACAGTTGCGCTAGCGACGTCTGGACGCTGCGCTGAGAGACATTGCTGGATGGGGTCGAGGACAGCTGAGGTGAGGGTGTGGGTGCAGGCCAGGAGACGGTAGTGCCTGTGTCCTCAGAGGGGGGTTGGATCTCAGTGGCAGGTTGGGGCACAGGGGGAGAGGCAGTGGTGCAAACCGGAGGCGGTGAACGGCCTTCGTCCCACCTTGTGGGGTGCTTGGCCATCATATGCCTGCGCATGCTGGTGGTGGTGGCTCTCCAGCTGATCTTGGTGCGACAAAGGTTGCACACCACTGTTCGTCGGTCGTCAGGCGTCTCTGTGAAAAACTGCCACACCTTAGAGCACCTTGGCCTCTGCAGGGTGGCATGGCGCGAGGGGGTGCTTTGGAAAACAGTTGGTGGATTATTCGGTCTGGCCCTGCCTCTACCCCTGGCCACCGCACTGGCTCGGCCTGTGCCCACACCCTGACTTGGGCCTCTGCGTCCTCGCCCGCATCCACGTCCTCTAGGCCTACCCCTACCCCTCAGCATGCTGTATTACCAGTAGTGCAGAAACAGAACGCTGTAATTAAATGTGCCGCTTATTGGCCTGTGGTTGGAGGCTGACTTCACTTACGGAACGCACAGCAGAGGCAGGAAAGAATTTTGTGCAAGCCTGCTGTAACACTTAGCTGGCTGCGAATGAATTAGCACAACTACCCCCAGCAGAGACCCAGTACACTTTTGGACAGGAATACAGCGGTGATGTAAGAGGCAACACAGAGGCAGGAAAGAATTTTGCGCAAGCCTGCTGTAACACTTAGCTGGCTGCGTATGAATTAGGACAACTACCCCTAGCAGAGATCCAGTACACTTGTGGACAGGAATACAGCGGTGATGTAAGAGCCAACACAGAGCCAGGAAATAATTTTGCGCAAGCCTGCTGTAACACTTAGCTGGCTGCGTATGAATTAGGACAACTACCCCTAGCAGAGATCCAGTACACTTGTGGACAGGAATACAGCGGTGATGTAAGAGGCAACACAGAGGCAGGAAAGAATTTTGCGCAAGCCTGCTGTAACACTTAGCTGGCTGCGTATGAATTAGGACAACTACCCCCAGCAGAGACCCAGTACACTTGTGGACAGGAATACAGCGGTGATGTAAGAGGCAACACAGAGGCAGGAAAGAATTTTGCGCAAGCCTGCTGTAACACTTACAGCTGGCTGCGTATGAATTAGGACAACTACCCCCAGCAGAGACCCAGTACACTGAGGACGGTCACAGGCAGCCCAAATAGATTTTTTTTCCCAAATGTTTTTGGAAAGGCCCACTGCCCATATACACTAAATATGTCTTCTGTCCCTGCCTCACCACTACTGGCCCTGGACAATGTAAAATTACTGCAGGACGCAATGCTCTGCACGGCCGATATACAAAAAAAAAAAAAAATGTGCAACACTGCAAAAAGCAGCCTCCACACTACTGCACACGGTTAGTTGTGGCCCTAAGAAGGACTGTTGGGGTTCTTGAAGCCTAAAATAACTCCTAACGCTCTCCCTATAGCAGCTCCGACACCAGCAGCACTTTCCCTGATCTCTGTCAGAATGCATCTGTGGTGAGCCGCGGGAGGGGCCGATTTATATACTCGGGTGACACCTGATCTCGCCAGCCACTCACTGCAGGGGGGTGGTATAGGGCTTGAACGTCGCAGGGGGGAGTTGTAATGCCTTCCCTGTCTGTCTATTGGCCAGAAAAGCGTGCTAACGTCTCAGAGATGAAAGTGAAAGTAACTCGAACATCGCGTGGTACTCGTCTCGAGTAACGAGCATCTCGAACATGCTAATACTCAAACGAGTATCAAGCTCGGACGAGTACGTTCGCTCATCTCTAATTATTACATATGACTACAGCCTCGTTCACATGGGCAATAAAATGGCTTGATTTTGTCACGTTGCTACACTGCTACAAATTGCATGTATGAGAAGCCTATACTTTCCTACGGGTTACTTCACACGTGCAATGTTTTGCAGCATGCAACAATGCGAAACAAAAACCTCACGGGTCCAGTGATATGCCTGCGACTTGTGAGGTTTTGTAGCCCATGTTTCCCTATGGAGCCTTCCGCTCTATTGCATCACACGAAAACGCGATTTTCGTGTGGTGTGATGCAACTTTGACAGTAGGAAATCCTACTGTCAAAGTTCTAATCTAAGCCCCAGCTGCTGGCAAAAATAAAAAAAAATACACATACGTCACCTTAGAAGCACTGTCAGCCAGACTGCATCTTATCCCCGGGTCCCGAAACTACTTCTATGCATGATCTTCTGGCCAGGGATTGAAAAATCCCCGCCTCCTAGAAGCGTTGTGATTGGCTTAGCTAATCACAGCCAGCACTCGATAAACCAATCACAGCCATGTATTGAGCACTGGCTGTGATTGGCTATGTGTCTGCCAATCACAGTCAGAGCTTCCAGGAGGCGGGGATTTTTCAATCCCCGTCTAGAAGAGAAGAAAAAGACCAGTGCCGGAGGCCAAGAAGAAACTGCGGTGGAGCCCTGGATAGCGCGGGAGAGGTCATGTATACTTTTTACATTTTTTTTTCTTCAACTACAGCTGAGTTTCAGGGTAGGACTAATATTTCAAGCCACACCCCCGAAAATCCTCGCATGAGGTGCTACAAAGTCAAGCGACTTTGTAGCGCCACATGCGACTTTGTAGCGCTACAAAATCGCCATATTGCCACGAGAAGATGCAGTGATATTGTACGGATCAGTGATGCGATATCGCTGCGATTTTCTCGCGGTGATCCCAGTCGCCTGTGTGAACGAGGCCTAATCCAAATTTTATAAATGCTAAAATGTAGAGTCAAATAAAAAAATAAAAAAACAATCAAGGAAATCACAGAAATCAATTGCAATGTATAAAGCGCTACAAAATACATATCAAACCTTGGCTTAAGGGTTTATTTACATGGGCATATATAGTGGCCGGGTTTTCAAGCCTAGCCAATATACGCTGCCGCTCTGATACATTGGCTTAAAATGCATCAGTGCACAGGGGTGTATTTCTGCAGCATAAAAGCACCTGACCGGGCGCTTTTATGCCGGCGGTAGCAGCTGCATAGATACCTATGGGAGCCTGTACTAGCTTCTGGAGAAAGGAGGTGGAAGGGGGGTTAGTAGCGTGACTGCTAAACTCCCTTCACAATCTCTTCTCCTCTCCGCCCCTTGCCGCTGTTTGCAATGGTAGGGGTGGGGTGGACTTGGAGCTAAGCTTCGCCCTCTCTGACCCCTTTCATTGTTGGCTGGGGCGGGGAGGGGGCGGTCTTTTTGCGCACCTATTCATGCGCAGAAAAAACGCTCATCTGACTGAGGCCTCAGTCAGTTCCTTCGGGAATCTGAATGATAATATATCTGTGTAAAAGCACTCTAGGAGTTGCCACACTGAGACGTTTGTTGATGTTGAAAATGGCATGTTTTTAGCTGTAAAGGTCCTTTTACATGGAACAAACTGACAGGCAAAGATGTCCGACAGGTCATTCTAGTAATGATCATTCCTTTTATTTTTACACATGAATGATTACTGATTGTGAATGGAGATAAAGAAGGCCAGGGGTTGTTCTAACCCCCCACCTCCAATCACAGTAAACAGGCAGTCCTTCATAGATGACCGACTGCCTGTCTACATAGGCAAAAATTATCGTTCAGTTTTCATGTATGCAGAGACTGAACAATGGTCAAATTTATCATTTGCCATTCAGTCGTGCATGTATTAATACTGAATGTAATCGTTCAGATTTTCGGTGATCATGGGGAATCTGAATGATTTCTTGCCCCATAGGCTTGTAGAGCGAGAGATAGGAGTGACAAAACCATACAGTGACAAGGCTCCTTCTACCAGGACAGGAAAATTAGGTTGGATGCCTCCTGATTTTAAAATCATAGAAAAAGGACATATTGGCTGATACAAGGTTACAAGGACGGTTACAAGCATATTCCCAGCAGCATGCAGATAAGGCAAAATTCTATAGGGAATTTCCCTTTTTTGCATCACTTAGTGCTCACATAATGATGTCACCATATTAATACTGTTTAATATCTGTATAATTTTTCCATTCAGTGTCTACAATAAAGTGTCATACAATTGAAAAACCCAAAGCATACTGTGTACATATTATGACCTACACCATCCTGGGCCTTCTGACCTTCCTTCTTTTGTAAATATACTTGTGATGGGGCTGTTGATGAAATGGTCAATTGGTACAGATAATCATCAGTCTCTTATCAGATCTAAATAACCAATAAAACCACCATTTAATGTCCTCAATTATTTCTGTATTTGGACCTTACATATATAGGTAGGACATGAAATGCAAATATCTTTAAATTAATGTCAAATGACCTAAACCTACAGCTTTTTTCCTTTTGCCTTATTAAGGCCTCCTGCACACGACAGGGTCAGATCCTGCACCAGGATCCTACCTTGTCGCGGGCCGGTGACCCCACTCACCTGTGCCGATTCTTTTTTGTCTGTACTGCGAGAGCGCCGGCCGTCACACTAGTGTGCAGTACAGATGAAGCTGCGCCATCACTAGGTGATGACGCAGATCCTGCGACCCTTCTGCACTGCTCACTGCAGAAGGGCCGGAGGACGAACGGCTTCCATTGACTTCAATGGAAGCTGCTGGTGCAGAAATCTGCACAGAATGGAGCATGCTGCGATTTTTCTGCAAATTTCTGCTCATGTGCAGGATGCAGCGGGTCTCCATACAAGGCTATGGGCGGTATTTGCTGCAGAATCTGGAGCCAGACCCCGCCACTGGATTCCACAAATCAAATCTGCCCATGTACAGGAGCCCTAACTCATTTAATTCATTGAAATGTATCTGGTTTTCTAGTAGCTATTAGTTAATTATTATTATTGCAATATTTATAGTTTAAATAAATGACTGAGACAAATTGAAAACCTTTTTGTGAAAAGAGATTTTGTAATAAAATAGTGTAGTCTATGCAGATGACACTTTACAAAAATAACATACAAACTGAAAGTGACTATTTGTGAGTGAAATTCATTTTAGTTGATGGTACAAACTCTAAAACGTATTTATAGTCAACTGAGATGTGAAATCTGTCTTTAGTACAAATCAAAGTTCAGCTTATCACCTTAGTTCACCTTAGTCTGCTGAATACATGCTTTGACAACCTGATTTACTCTTAGCTATTATTTAGGTTTGAGCAGTTCTTGACGTCTTAACACAATCTATTTCATTCTTTTAAGTATAAAATAAAAAAAGCAATAAATATGTATAACTTTATAAAGTGCTGCTGTTGTATCGGTCATGAAAAAGTGGTACTAAAATTTAAAGGTCAGTATATTGTAAAATACTCAAATATTTATGGTTTGTTGAGGTTTTCTTTGCTGCCATCTTTAATATTTATAATGTTTCATTTGTTTATGTATAAAAATAGAATTTTACAATTTCTGATTATAAAACACTGTATTTGTTTGTTATTCTGGGTCATAAAACATTAATTTATATATGAAAACAAAGAAATAAACAGTAAAGATACAGGTGAAAAAAAGGAAAACATTATCAGGCTTGGAAATTCCCTAGGAATACAAAGTATATCTTGCCTTTCGTGTTGCAGCAGCCCCATGCTGAGACAAGAGGTGTCTGATTGACCCATCATCACGGCTGGAAGTCTCCACTATTCTGCTAGCCTTGACTTTTATGACCTCAAAATGAAATGCTGATGTTTTGCAATCCAAAATAGTAGAGAAAAATATTAGTGAAGTATAGGTTTTTAGAAGAGATATTACGCATTCCCTCTCATAATACTTAATAGAGATATTAGCACTTTATTATCAAACATGAAAGCATAGATTAGAACATAATTTTAATTATAAAACTTGATAGTTAATTGGAGAATTCAAGAAATCACATCAGTTTTTTCAACATATAAAAATAACCCCTTATGGTTCATAGTGAGAAGTGTGTGTATTTTATATACCTTTGACTGAAAAGCACATCTTGGTTATGAGTTGTAGTCACAATGTGTAAAATCCTGGGGAAAAAATAAATTTTTAAATAAAGTGATATTGCTGCACAGTTAGTTTGCTTGAAATTAAGACACTGGGGCATATTTACTTTGACTGGCGGTTCATATGTAAACTATGCATCGGCATTCCTGGCACAAATATATTAAGAGGCTTGCACTTCTTAATGTGTTTGTCGCATCTCAAGGCAGCTCTGTGTGCCAGATGGAAACCTGCCTGGTGTAGGTTTCTTCTATAATGTACTAGCTTTCATGATATGCCAATGCCAGAACAAATATTATATTAACACTGCTCTAGTACATAGGAGATGAAAAGGAGAGCAAAACAAATCAAGATGCATTTTAGTGTAAATATATTACGTTTCATTGGTTAAAAGTGTGATGCCCCTTTAATTACACTATTTTGAATGTGCTGGTTAACTTTTTTTGTGCAAAAACATGACTGGCCTGACTTTGTAGCCAATCGCACAGTCAGACACTATAGGGACAAGTCACATTGCTGTTTTTCCTGCTCCATGAGGTCTCTAGCATTTTTTATAGGAAAATTCAATAGACCAAAGAAGTGTTTTAGAAATCAAAAATACTTTCCCTGAGGGTGGCTTTGCACAAGCATGTTTTTGTGCGTACATAGGTGCATACATAGGTCAGCCCCTATGTACGCGCAAAAACACGCCGTTGCTAACGGTGGCTCCATTGAAGGCAATGGTCTACAGCACCCCTGAATTGTTTTTCAGGGAAGAGCTTTACATATACTAAAAAATAAAATTATGAATTCATGAATGGGTGAGTGCTGCCTCTGATTGGCTGAGTGCAGGGGCCAATCAGTGGCAGCTCTCAGCTGTCATTCAATAGTTGAGAGCTGCCTCTGATTGGTCACAGTGCTCAGCCAATCAGAGGCAGCCCATTCAGCAGGCAAGCATTTTAAATCCCCGCCTGCTGAATACTCCTCAGAGCAGTGCAGGAGAAGAGCCGGCTGGACACAGCTGAGCCCCGGCAGCTAAAGTAAGGTGAGTATTTTTTTTTTATTTTTATCACCATTTTTTCTTGTTTTTCTTGTTTTTAAAGCCCTTCCCTGAAAAACAGTTACAGGATGCCGGCAGCTGGATCCCCTACCACAGCTGTCATCTGTGACAGCTGTGGTAGGGAATTCTTTATTTCCCGCAGGGAGTTAAGAATTCCTGTGCTGCATCTGTCACATTGAAGACTCCATTGAAGACAATGCATGCATTTCCTATGGTGCACACATGTCCTATCTTTACAGGCACACACCTGTAAAACATGAACATGTGAACACACCATAGGGAATGCATTGGTTCTAATAGAAGCGTGTTTTTGTGCGCGCGTATGCACGCAAAAAACACGCTTGTGTGAAGCCACCCTATTAGATTTTGTTTTGCCATAAGGTAAAAGCCTTCAAGTGGTACACACAGTTTTCTAGTTTCTGTTTCATAGTTGATATCTAGTACTCAAGTGATACACTACATTAACCTGGTAATTATTTTCTTTTCTTTTGTAAGAAGAAAAACTAGTTTCATTACTATTCAACAACGCCTTGTATGTTTAAAATATTTATGTCACGGTACAGAATTTGTATTCTAACACAACAAATATGTCAACTTTCTTTTATTCTTTCTTTATTGTAAAACCCAATAAAAATATTGAAAAGAAAAACACTGGAATTTAGATTAAAATATCAGCAATCCTTTGATAAGTCAATGGAATCATCAGTATATGTTTGGATTTCCAGGATCGGTACAGTGCTGGACCAGAGCAACATTTAAAAAGGTGAAAACCCCCTTTTATAGCATTAAAGGGTTGTCCAAATTATGGTTACAAATTTAACTGTTTTTAATGTTACAAAATAGTAAAATCAGCTATACTCATCTGGTCAATTCCCCGGGTCTCCAAACTAGGCTTTGTTCTCTTGGTTGCAGCAGTGACATTCCGTACAGACACAAAATCTGCAGTCAATCACTGTTGTCAGTAGTGTATGGCACAAGACCACTATGGATAGTCTTTGGCTGCTGCAGTCTTGTTGTGTGTGTTTAAAATATCACCAAGAATGTAAGCAAAGTTCAATGTGGAATGATCAACTGGTAAAGTAGAGCAGATTTTATAACATTCAAAGCTTTTAAAAATTTGCCATAACTCCAACAAGCAATTAAACCTTGCATGACAGGACTATTTATGATGATGGTGCAATTTTTTCAGTTTTTCCTTGTGGGGTGGAGGGGGGAATCTTGTGAATAGCCTGGGGCCTATAGTATACTTAATCTGCCACTAATCAGAACAGAGCCTTATTCTGCTCTGTGTGTCTGAATAGTGCATTCATGAGCCATACACACTCTACTCTCTAAAATATGCTGTTTAGTATATTCTAAAGATGACATTAACCCCTTAAAGGGGTTGTCTCGCGAAAGCAAGTGGGGTTATACGCTTCTGTATGGCCATATTAATGCACTTTGTAATATACATCGTGCATTAAATATGAGCCATACAGAAGTTATTCACTTACCTGCTCCGTTGCTAGCGTCCTCGTCTCCATGGCTCCGTCTAATTTCGCTGGCTTCTTGCTTTTTTAGGCGCGCTTGCGCTGTGCGGTCTTCTGCCTGGTGAATGGGGCCGCTCGTGCCGGAGAGCTGGTCACCGCGTTGTCATCGTAGCTCCGCCTCCGTCACGTGGTGCCGATCAGCCAATGAGGTGGCTGTATCGGCAGTGGAACGCGGAAGACAGAAGAAGAAACTCCACGGTGCACCATGGGAAGACCCGCAGTGCACCGTGGGAGAAGACCAGCGGCGCCATCTTTAAAAGAAGAAAAGAAGAAGCTGCAGAACGCTGATGCAGGAAAGTGCAATGTGCTTGTTTAAAACTAACACATGCTTTCTTTTTCACAGGGCATAATGCAGGGGTCCATTTAAAAAAAAAAAAAAACGCTTTCGCCGCGAGACAACCCCTTTAAGGAGGTGGACCTTTTTTCCATTATTGTTTTTTATCCCCACCAGTTACATGCTGTACATATCACATCCTCTGGGGCCAAGGAGAGCTGCAGAAACGATAAAGGGGATTCTCTATATAGAGAGTCTCCCCCGAAAGAAAATAGATGCAAAACAATGTTAATAAAATAACTGGTTATTGTTGGCCTGGGGAAGGTGCCTTTTTGAGCACAGAAACATTTTGCCAGTATTGTTCCTATTCATCTGTTGGAATAAAGGACTTGGCTCATACCCATGCTGGATTTGGATATTCTCTCATGACATAGGAGTCGACACTTCTAGGAGGGGGCTTTTGCTGGTCATACCCCCCTCCTCCCGGTAAGTGTCGCTTGTAAACACAATTTTCCCTTGGATAAACACATCTGGTACTGCAGCACAATCCAGGAGCGCGGAAAATATTTCATTAACATTGTTTTGCCTCTTTAAAAAACTACAACTCTTTTATTTAACCATTGACAAAGATATCTGAGGGCTTGTTTTTTGTGGGATGAGTTGTATTTTTAGATTGTACTATGTAGTGTACCATATAATGTATTGAAAAACTTAAAAAAAAATTCTACATGTAGTGAAATGGAAAAAAACGAAATTCCACCATTTTTGGGTGCATCTTGTTTCTACAGCGTGCACACTGCAACAAAAATGACATGATAACTTTATTCTATGGGTCAGTATGATTACTATGATACCAAATTCATATTGTTTGTTTTTACTGTACTACTTTTATTTTTTTCCAAAAATATATAATTTTTTAAAATTATTTTCTGCTGCCAACTTTTGAAGGCATACTTTTTTGTTTTTTGTCAATATAGTTGTGCTATGAATAATTTTTGCAGGGTGAATAATGCATTGCTTTGATAGATCAGACTTTTACAGATGAGGCAGTACCAAATATGTTTTTTTTTGTTTTATTATTTAGATTCTTTTATTATAAATATGGCAAAAGGTTGTTTTTTTAACTTTTATTACTTTAAAAATGTAAATAAAGTTTTCACTTTTGTTTTAGTCTCCAGACGGGACAAGAACTTGTGATGCTTTGATTGCTGCTGCAGTATGATGTAATGCCATAGCATTACATTATACCACAATCTGACAAGCAATCTATCAAGGCATGCCACAGCCATGCCACACCACACCATATGCAATCTGCAAAGACAGCTCTAGGGCCTTTCAGAAGGCTCCCAGCTGCCATGGCAACCACATGGCAACCCGGGATCTTATTGCAGGGGGAAGTGCTGGACTACTAAACATTGGTCTGTTAACAGCTCTGATGAGCAGCGCAGCTTATTGGAGCTGTGGCGGGCAGGTATCAGCTGTGAGAAACATCCAGCACAGCATTGTTTGGAGCAGGATCAACCAACAATCCCTCTCCATTCATACCTTAAACCTGCAGAATGTCATTGTATGTCCTGTAGCGTTATGGGTGCCTTCACACGGGCATGCTTATGTGCGTGCATACGTGCACACAAAAACATGCGTCTATTACAACCACTGCATTCCTTATGGTGTGTTCACATGTCCGTGTTTTACGCCTGTAAAGATAGGACATGCGTGCACCATAGGGAATGCATGCATTGCCTTCAATGAACCGGCAGCTCCATTGAAGGCAATGGTCTGCCAGCACCCCTGAAGTGATTTTTAGAGATGAGCTTTAAATATAAGCTCTACCCTGATAATCATCCCTTTTAGTGTAAAAAAAAAAAATGTATATATACTTACATGTCCGCTGCTGCCTTGTCCCCCACAGGGATGAAGAACGTGGGGATCCGTGGTGATGTTCTTCATCCCCACGGGGAATAAAGAATTCTCTGCTGCACCTGTCACAGATGTGACAGATGCAGCAAAGGAATTTTTCATCCCTGCGGGGAATAAAGAATTCCCCAGCGCAGCTGTCACAGATGACAGCTGCGGTAGAGGATCCAGCTGCCAGCACCCCGTAATTGTTTTTCAGGAAAGGGCTTTAAATATAAGCCCTTCGCTGAAAAACAGGGCAAACTAGTGTAAAAAATAAAACACATACTCACCTTTCTTCAGCTGCCAGGGCTCAGCCACATCCTATCTGCACTGTCCCCGGTTCTGCAATGCAGTTCTTTGAGCAGACGGGGAATTAGAATACTAGCCTGCTGAAAGAGCTCCTTTTGATTGGCTGAGTGCTCAGCCAATCACAGGCAGCTCTCGCTAAATGAATGACAGGCAAGAGCTGCCTGTGATTGGCTGAGCGCTTCAGCCAACAGAAGCAGCTCTTTCAGCAGCCAGGATTTTAATTTAATGCCTGTTAAAAGAAGTTCAGTGCAGAGCCAGGGACAGCGGAGACGGGACTCAGTTGAGCCCCGGCAGCTGAAGAATGGTGAGTATGTTTTTTTTTACACCAGTTTGACTCGTTTTTCAGGGAAGGGTTTATATTTAAAGCCCTTCCCTGAAAAACAATTAATGGGTGCCAGCAGCTTGATCCTCTACTGCAGCTGTCATCTGTGACAGCTGCAGTAGGGAATTCTTTATCCCTGCGGGGATAAAGAAAACATTTGCCGCATGTGGCAGATGTGTTCTTCATCCCCGCAGGGGACACGGCAGTGGCGTACAGGTAAGTATATATATATATATATATATATATATATATATATATATATATATTTATTAAAAAAATTTTTCATTAAAAGGAATGATTTTCAGATAATAGCTTATATTTAAAGCTCTTCCCTGAAAATTACTCCAGGGGTGTCGGCAGACCGTTGCCTTCAATAGAGCCACCAGCAGCAGCCGCAGCTCCATTGAAGGCAATGCAGGGACCTTCACACACATGTTTTTGTGCATATAGAGGCGCGCACCTATGTACACACACGCTCGTGTGAAGCCAACCTAAGAGGTTAAATAAATATACAAATTAGAAAGAAAACTAAATGCATTTTGTGTAGTATTCCATGAAACAAGCCCCAGTAAAGGTATTAAATTAAGGCAATAAAACTTTAAAGTAGGTTAGTTGGTTATATAATGATCTCTGGATTAATTTATATATATATTTTAAGGACAAGCATGCATCATGTTTGCTCTCATGTAGATTTCTAGTTTACTTCTTGATCTTTTCTTATTAGTTGACCTAAAAATACATTTGATAGAAATCACACTTGACTATTTTAGCAGGGCTGAGAAAGCTAAAGTCTCAAATGACAAATCTCCGTTTTAAAATCCCAGTTTAGTTGTTACATATTTTATTTGTTTGGAGACAATAAAAAGTGATGTAAAGCACTCTCACTTGAATATATTAAATTATACAACACCTCCTAGTTGTTTTGGGAGACCATTGTATATGAGATCTAAGAATTCTTGCCATTGCACATAAATCAGGTTGGTCTGCAGCATAAGTGATTTTGACAGAAGATCATTTAAAATTCTACATCTCTATAGGGTGAGAAATTCAGAAGAAAAGTAAGAAACAAAATAATAACACCACAACAATCGTATTTTCAAATGTATTTACGCATTCATTTAAAATTAAAACTAATTTGGAGCTGTTATTCTTTAGAAGTGGGACAAAAAAACTCTAACAACATTTTCTTTGTAGTCATTTATTAAACAAAAAAAACACAGAAGAACAATTTCCTCTTGTGGAAAATGTATCTACCTCAAATACATCAAATTAGAATTAGGTACAATGATTTGAACATTGAATCTTGAGGAAACAGCCATATTTGAACCTTGGGCAGCTAGTTTGATTTGCTGAAATATGTAGTATTGCTAAATCTAAATCTAAAAAGCTCTTTATAAGTTTTAGAAATAGACTTTAGATGCCTATATTTTTGGAAAAGAACATAAAACGTTTTCAAAACAAATGGACATGTGTCATTCCGCTATCACAGAACTGCCAACTTGCCCAAATCAGCCATGCCATAAAGATCATTTCAAGTATTTAAGTTACCAGAATTTCATTATATGACCTGCAGGTGTTACTCTTGTCATTATTGATGTTAAAGTGAATGGGTCTACCATTAAAAACAGTACAACATTTTACCAGAGGAATCTGTTGCTACCTGTAAGGCATGATGATGGCTTTGGTCTGTTTTGATGCATGAGGACCTGGGCAGTTCAGCATTCTAGAGTCCACTGTAAGTTCATTATATCATTATATCAGTGGATGTTTTAGGTTAAGAGATCATCTGTCAGAAGATTTAAGCTCCGTTTAGGGTACATTCACATCTACATTGTAATGTCAATTGTTCTGCTTCATCATAGAAGCAGAACAACAAAAATTATGAAGTGACTAATCCGCTATATTTCAAACCACAATGGTGCCTGGCAGACCCTATTAAATATAATTAATTTGTCAGATTTGCACCATGGTCATTCATTTGCATCGCCTGTCATTCATTCCTTCAGCGAGAGCTGCCTGTGATTGGCTGAGCACCTCAGCCAATCATAAGCAGCTCTTTCAGCAGGCGTGGGTTTTTAATTCCCTGGCTGCTGAAAGAACTTCAGTGCAGAGACAAGGACAGCGCAGGCAGGACGCGGCTGAGCCCCAGCAGCCGAACAAAGGTGAATATGTTTTTTTTTTACACTAGTTTGGCTTGTTTTTCAGGGAAGGGCTTATATTTAAAGCCCTTCCCTGAAAAACAATTAAGGGGTGCCGGCAGCTGGATCCTCTAGCGGTGCTGTCATCTGTAACTGTTGCGCTAGGAAATTCTTTATTCCCCGTGGGGATGAAGAACTCCTTTGCTGCATCTGTCAGATCTATGACAGGTGCAGCAGGGAATTCTTTATTCCCTGCAGGGATGAAGAAACCACTTGCCACATGTGGCAGATGTGTTCATCATCCCAGTGGGGGACACGGCAGCGGCGGACATGTAAGTATAAATATTTTTTTTTTACACTAAAAGGGATGATTTTCAGGGAAGAGTTTACATTTAAAGCTCTTCCCTGAAAAACAATTAAGGGGTTGCTGCAGACCATTTCTTTCAATGGAACCGCCGGCAGCAGCTGTGGCTCCATTTAAGATAATGTACGGACCTTCACACGCGTGTTTTTGTGCGTGCAGGGGTGCACACCTATGTACGCGCACGCTCATGTGAACCCACCCAGAGTGAGCTAAAACATACTTACAGTGGCAATCAAAATTAGTGAAAATTTGTTTTTTTAGCCAAATTTATAAATGTTCAGCTGTTTGCAAAAAAAAAAAACAATTAGACAAGAACAATTCAAGCATCTCAACACAACTGATATAACAAAGTGTTTTCTCTAAATTCAACACAAAGTACCGCTTTTATTACTTTCTTCATCCTCCTAATTGTCCAACCCACTGAATAGAATCCCCCATAAGGGCATGCATTTGCAAATCTGGTGTTCTCTCAGGCTCTTCTGCTGCAACTAGTCAGGGACTTCATTTACATTAGGTGTGCTTGTGATAAAACACATCAGATACTTGGACTGGTTAGAGTTTTGTTGACGGTGATGTTTGACTGCATGTTACAAACAAGACAGGGGCTCAAAAAGTTTACAAAATAGATAATTTTCTTATACGAGTAAGGCAGAGGATACAAAAAGATAGCAAAACATTGATTGTTTCTAAACATACACTTGGGAGCATATTTCCCAAGTTCAAAATTTAAAAAATGCTGGTTACACTACCTGGATGTAACATTAAAAGAGAAAGCTATCACCAGCTGCCATCAGATTTCTAAACTAGCAGGTAATCAAAAACAGTTTTTTGCAAACAGCTAAAAGTTTGTAAATTTGCTAAATAAACCTAATTTGCAATGGAGGTTGAATACTTTAGTTTTCAACTGCACTTTTGACAAGTGTTAAAGTCAAGGAACGTTCCAACTGCGTTTTTTTAATATCCATTAAAGATACAAGTTTTTATGTTATTTACAGTAAAGAAAAAATGTACATGTTAACATATACAAAGAGTTTAATAAGAAAAACATACAAAGACAGACAAACGTTTTGTCTGTTTGTCTATGTTTCACAGGTTTCCTTTTCAACTTTTTTTCAATCTTGGTTCAGGTAGCCGGCTTAAGGTTGACTTAGCCTTCCATCCTTCCGAGGTTTTTAAAATGAGTGCCCTGCTTGCTGAGGGGGGTAAAAAGATGACTGGGGAAGGCAATGGCAAACCTCCCTGCAAAAGCAGTCTGCCAAGAAAACGTCACAATGTGACATCATCCTAGGAGTCAGTCAGAACTTGGTGCTTGCACCAAGGGAATTTACCTATACTGCAAAGGAAGTTTACATTTGCATTTGTTTTTACACTTGTGATCTATACATTTTTATACTTTGCAATATAAAACACATATGTTTAAAAATGTTGTTCTTTGTTGTTCTGTTCCATCACTTTTACGGTATCTGTATTTAAAGATTAAATTAAGATCAAATATTCACACATCAACATACAATAAAAATGAAATTTACATGGGGTGTCCTTATTTTTCACATGACAATATAAATCTTTTAGTTACTTTGAGAGCCTCTAGACATTTTATTATCTCATTTTTAATGATAGGTAAATGCAATACTAAGGGATTTTTGTTATTAATGCTAAGCAGGGTTTTCAATTTTGTGTTTATCTATGAAATTCTATCTATATTTTGTTCAACTATAAAAAATTACAGTAGTTTGATGTTATATGATAATTCAAGTTGAATTTTATTATATTATGCTTTTATCTATTAATTTATTTATGAAATTGTTCAACTGTTGTTTTCATATTAACCCACTTCAATTCCATTTACTTGATTCCCTAAGTTTCCATAGACCATATCCATTGCCCAAAAGTATAAACATTTCCCCTTTCAACATAAATAAATCATAAAGAGAGCCTGTTACTAGCTTTATATGACACAAACCATGTTTATCATGAAGTCCAGACAAGTACCCACATTATACAGGGATATATTTTACTCTGAAACACTTTGAAAACATACTTTTTAAAAGCAGTAGGGAATGGTGCTATACATATACAGAAACCTGTCAATCTAGCTAAGCTTGGCAGGGAGAAAATTCTGGGAGTAACCCATAAACCACTTCTTTTTGTTCCTGGCTGTTTATTGACTCCACAACTGTCTGGATCCCAGTATACCTTAAAGGGAACTTGTTGTCTCTTTTAAACCCCATAAACTATGCTACAGGGCTCAAAGGTGAGTGAACAGGAAGTCCGGGGACCTGTGTTTCATACTCACCGGGTGCCTTGTTCCTGTGCTATGTCATTGTGAAGTTGAAGCATGCACACAGCTTGACTCTTTTAAAATGACTCTGCGCATGTTCTTTCCCATTCATGTGTATGGAAGAACACATGCACAGAGATATCTGAAAAGAGTCAAGCTGTGTGTGCGTACCAACTCCATCAGGACATAGCACAAGGAAGAACAAGGCACTCAGTAACTCCCTGTTTCCTTACCTTTCAGTCCCATGATGTAGTTGGGGCTCAACAGTGATGACTGGTTCCTTTTAAATATCGCAAACCCTCTCATGCACAAATACCTAAATAAATTGCACATATTTTACACTTTCCTTATCCTGTTCTTATCTATTCTTTAGCATAAAATACAAGGTTTATCTAGTGGCACCCATTACATACTACAGTCAAAGTAATAACAATTATCACTAGAGAGGAATGTCTAATACATTTCCAGCAGATGGAAAAGCTTTTATTCAGTCATAAAAAACATTTTCACTAGAGATGAGCGAGCACCAAAATGCTCAAGTGCTCGTTGCTCGAGTCGAACTTTCCGCAATGCTCGAGAGTTCGTTTCGAGTAACAAACCCCATTAAAGTCAATGGGCGACTCGAGCATTTTGTATATGACCCATGCTCCGCTAAGGTTTTCATTTGTGAAAATCTGGAAAACCTATGAAAGTGATGGAAACGACACAGAAACAGATAGGGCAGGCGAGGGGCTACATGTTGGGCTGCATCTCAGGTTCTCAGGTCTCACTACTAAGCCACAATAGAGGCAAGAGTGCCCCCCCCCTAACAATTTTTACTTCGGACAAACCCTCATTAGCAAGGCACACCTTAGCTAAGCACCACACTACCTCCAACCAAGCACAATCACTGCCTGCGGGACACACCGCTGCCTCTTCTCCTGGGTTACATGCTGCCCACCCCCCCCACCCCCACGACCCTGCGTCCGCAGCGCACACAAAAGTGTCCCTGCGCAGCCTTCAGCTGCCCTCATGCCACACGCTCACTTCATAGCCACACCACCTCATGTCTATAAGTGCGTCGTGCGTCTGCCATGAGGAGGAACCAGAGGCACACACTGCAGAGGGTTGGCAGGGCCAGGTAGCGACCCTCTTTAAAGGGGGGGGGGGGTGATAGCCCACAATGCTGTAGAGAATCGATGAGAAATTGACGTTCGATCTTCAATCCAATCCTGTGCCACCTCCGTCAGGAGCTGCAAACGTGGGCATAAAGGGGACTCAGCTGCCAGCCCAGCACTTCTACACATCTCCACAATGCAGCAATACTCTGTGTGGGAAGTATGTGAGCGGGCCCTGGGTCAGCCTCTGTCCCAGCAAATACCTTGTGTGGCCCAAGGTGCTGCGAGTGACATAGCAATGGGGAATCCATGTGTCCACACACTACTCATTCTGTTTGGGTGTCAGATACCTCATCGACAACGCAAGGGGTAAACTATCTGCACTCTGCACCCTAACCTAGTCTGTCAGTGTTTTGGGGGACAGACAGGTAAAACACCTCTATTGGAAGTCTGTCTGCACCCACAGCATGGGTGGCTCCCAGGAACCCACAGACGGTACATAAAGAAATCCCATTGCAGTGCCCCGGATAGCTGTGGTAACGTGAGAGAAAATACATGTTGGCTTCGGCCCACACTCCATGCCCTAGTCAGTCTGTTTTTTTTTTAAAGTGCCAGGCAGGTACAACTCCGTTATGGGAAGTCTGTGTGCACCCACAGCATGGGTGGCTCCCAGGAACCCCCAGACGGTACATAAAGAAATCCCATTGCAGTGCCCCGGATAGCTGAGGTAACGTGAGAGAAAATACATGTTGGCTGCGGCCCACACTTCATGCCCTAGTCAGTCTGCGTTTTTTTGGGCCAGATAGGTAGAACACCGCAATTTGAAGACTTAGTGCACCCATAGTATACACAGACCCCTGTAATATTCCTGCAGCAAAGGTATAAGCTGACTCCAGTAACATTTATGTTGCAGAAGTCTAGGGAGACCCCAGTAACATTTCTGTAGTAACAGTATAGACAGACCCCAGTAACATTTCATTAGCAGAAGAATAGGCAGACCCCTGTAACATTTACATGCCAGAAGTATAGGCAGACACCAGTGACATTTTAGTAGCAGAAGTATATGCAGACCCCCTAGTAACATTTATGTGGCAGCAGTATAGGCAGACCCCTGTAACATTTCAGTAGCAGAAGTATAGGCAGACCCCTGTAACATTTGTGTAGCAGCAGTATATACAGACTCCTGTAACATTTTAGTAGCAGCAGTATAGGCAGAGCCCAGTATTTGTAACATTTCAGTAGTACCAGTGTAGACAGACCCCAGTAACATTTCTGTAGTAACAGTATAGGCAGACCCCTGTAACACTTGTGTTGCAGCAGTATAGGCAGATCCCTGTAACATTTCAGTAGCAGGAGTATAGGCAGACCCCAGTAACATTTCAGTAGTAACAGTATAGACAGACCCCAGTAACATTTCTGTAGTAACAGTATAGACAGAGCCGAGTAACATTTCTGTAGTAACAGTATAGGCAGACCCCAGTAACATTTATGTAGCAGCAGTATAGGCAGACCCCTGTAACATTTACGAGGCAGCAGTATAGGCAGACCCCTGTAACATTTCTGTAGCAGCAGTATAGGCAGACCCATGTAACATTTGTGTAGCAGCAGTACAGGCAGACCCCTGTAACATTTTTGTAGCAGCAGTATAAGCAGAGCCCAGTATTTGTAACATTTCAGTAGTAACAGTATAGACAGACCCCAGTAACATTTCTGTAGTAACAGTATAGACAGATCCCAGTAAGATCCTTGTGGCAGCAGTATAGGCAGACCCCTGTAACATTTACATGGCAGAAGTATACGCAGACCCCTGTAACATTTCGTAGTAAAGGTATAGACAGATCATAGTAACATTTCTGTAGCAGAAGTATAGGCAGACCCCAGTAACATCCTTGTGGCAGCAGTATAGGCAGACCCCTGTAACATTTACATGGCAGAAGTATACGCAGACCCCTGTAACATTTAAGTGGCAGTAGTATAGGCAGACCCTAGTAACATCCTTGTGGCAGCAGTATAGGCAGACCCCTGTAAAATTTACGTGGCAGCAGTATAGGCAGACTCCTGTAACATTTATGTGGCAGCAGTATAGGCAGACCCCAGTAACATTTCTGTAGTAACAGTATAGGCAAATCCCAGTAACATTTCTGTAGCAGAAGTATAGGCAGACCCCTGTAACATTTACGTGGCAGCAGTATAGGCAGACCCCAGTAACATCATTGTGGCAACAGTATAAGCAAACCCCTGTAAAATTTACGTGGCAGCAGTATAGGCAGACCCCAGTAACATTTACGTGGCAGCAGTATAGGCAGACCCCAGTAACATCCTTGTGGCAGCAGTATAGGCAGACCCCTGTAACATTTAAGTGGCAGCAGTATAGGCAGACCCCAGTAACATCCTTGTGGCAGCAGTATAGGCCGACCCCTGTAAAATTTACGTGGCAGCAGTATAGGCACACCCCTGTAACATTTACGTGGTAGAAGTATACGCAGACCCCTGTAACATTTCTGTAGTAACAGTATAGACCGATCGCAGTAACATTTCTGTAGCAGAAGTATAGGCAGACCCCTGTAACATTTACATGGTAGCAGTATAGGCAGACCCTAGTAACATCCTTGTGGCAGCAGTATAGGCAGACCCCTGTAACATTTATGTGGCAGAAGTATAGGCAGACCCCTGTAACATTTAAGTGGCAGCAGTATAGGCAGACCCCTGTAACCTTCTTGTAGCACACGTATAGGCAAGCAGACCCCAGTAAAATTTCTGTAGTAATAGTAAAGCCCAACCTCTGAAACATTGGGGTACCATGAGTATAGGCGAAGGCCGAAAAAATTAGTTGGATAAGAGTGTAGACGTGGGCCCAAAAAATAAGTGTACCAAGAGTACAAGTGTACCTCTGAAAAATGTATCAACCGAGAGGGCAGGTGAAACCCATAAATATTTTTGGAAAGATACAGCTCACTATTGCTTAATTTGTAACAGAGCCTGTAGGCAGCCCTGTTGAAAAAATTAGTTCATGTTAAAGTATCAATACTTTTAAAACTTAAAAAAATTGTAAAAACATCGGTAGATAAACCTTTTGGGCCGCACAAAAATTGGCTGTTCAGCGCGATGACATGTTGTTTCTGGAGTAGGAGTAGCAGGAGGAGGACTAATGTCAGAGACAGATTGACAAAGCTAAATACCCCATTTCCCCGGTGATAGAGAAGAGTGCTTTTATCTGCGGTTGCAGCGAAAAGAATCTTTAGGTTCCGCTGCTCTCTGCCGGTGGAGAAGAGAAGTCTGGGGAAATCCAGGCTTTGTTCATCTTTATGAGTGTAAGCATGTTGGCACTGGCAGTTGACAGGCAGGCACGCTTGTCCATGATGATTCCCCCAGCTCCACTAAACACCCTCTCTGACAAGACGCTAGCGGCAGGGCAAGCCAGCACCTCCAGGGCATACAGCGCAAGTTTGTGCCACGTGTCCAGCTTTGACACCCAATAGTTATATGAAGCTGAGGCATCACGGAGGACGGTGGTACGATCGGCTACGTACTCCCTCACCATCTTTTTACAGTGCTCCCTCCTGGACTGGGGAGTGGTGACGCAGTCTTGCTGGGGAGCCAGAAAGCTGGCAAAGGCCTTGGAGAGTGTTCCCCTGCCTGCGCTGAACATGCTGCCTGATCTCTGCGCCTCCCCTGCTACTTGGCCCTCGGAACTGCGCCTTCTGCCGCTAGCGCTGTCAGATGGGAAGTTTACCATCAGTTTGTCCACCAGGGCCCTGTGGTATTGCATCACTCTCGAACCCCTTTCCCCTTCGGGAATGAGAGTGGAAAGGTTCTCCTTATACCGGGGGTCGAGAAGGTTGTACACCCAGTAATCCGTAGTGGCCAGAATGCGTCTAACGCGAGGGTCACGAGAAAGGCAGCCAAACATGAAGTCAGCCATGTGTGCCAGGGTACCAGTACGCAACACATTGCTGTCTTCACTAGGAAGATCACTTTCAGGATCCTTCTCCTCCTCCTCCTCCACAGGCCATAAACGCTGAATAGATGGGAGGCAAGCAGCCCTCTGCAGTGGGCCCAGCTGTCTCTTCCCCCTCCTCCTGCTCCTCCCTCTCCTCTAAAACGCGCTGAGATATAGACATGAGGGTGCTCTGACTATCAAGCGACATACTCTTTTCCCCCGTCTCCTGTTCCGACCGCAAAGCGTCTGCCTTTATGCTTTGCAGCGAACTTCTCAGCAGGCATAGCAGCGGGATGGTGACGCTAATGATTGCAGCATCGCCGCTCACCATCTGGGTAGACTCCTCAAAGTTTCCAAGGACCTGGCAGATATCTGCCATCCAGGCTCACTCCTCGGTAAAGAATTGAGGAGGCTGACTCCCACTACACCGCCCATGTTGGAGTTGGTATTCCACTATTGCTCTACGCTGCTCATACAGCCTGGCCAACATGTGCAGCGTAGAATGCCACTGTGTGGGCACGTCGCACAGCAGTCGGTGCTCTGGCAGATTAAACCGATGTTGCAGGGTCCTCAGGGTGGCAGCGTCTGTGGTGGACTTGCGGAAATGTGTGCAGACGTGGCGCACCTTGCCGAACAGGTCAGACAAGTGAGGGTAGTTTTTCAGAAACCGCTGAACCACCAAATTGAAGACGTGAGCCAGGCATGGCACGTGTGTGAGGCTGCCGAGCTGCAGAGCCGCCACCAGGTTACGGCTGTTGTCACACACAACCATGCCCGGTTGGAGGCTCAGCGTCGAAAGCCAGAGGTCGGTCTGCTCTGTCAGACCCTGCAACAGTTCGGGGGCCATGTGCCGCTTGTCACCTAGGCTGAGGAGTTTCAGCACGGCCTGCTGACACTTGCCCACTGCTGTGCTGCCGCGCCACACCGACTGCTGGCAACGTGCCGCTCACATTTCTTAATTGAGAGGTAGAGGTTGCGTAGGAAGAGGAGGAGGGGGAGGGTTTAGAGGAGGTGGCATAGACCGCCGCAGATACCAGAACCGAGGAAGGACCCGCTATTCTGGGTGTGGGTAGGACGTGTGCGGTCCCAGGCTCTGACTCGGTACCAGCCTCCACCAAATTCACCCAGTGTGCCATCAGGGAGATATAGTGGCCCTGCCCGCCAGTACTTGTCTACGTGTCCATGGTTAAGTGGACCTTCCCAGTAACCGCGTTGGTGAGGGCACGATTGATGTTGCGGGAGACGTGCTGGTTTACGGTTGGGACGGCACACCGGGAAAAATAGTGGCGACTGGGGACCGAGTATCGTGGGACCTCCGCCGCCATCATGTTTTTGAAAGCCTCCGTTTCCACAAGCATGTACGGCAGCATCTCCAGGCTGATCAATTTGACAATGTGCACGTTTAAAGCTTGAGCGGGCGGGTGCGTGGCGGCTAATTTGAGCTTTCGCTCCAATGCTTGTGACAGCTGTGACAGCTGGACACTGCGCTGAGAGACATTGCTGGATGGGGTCGAGGACAGCGTAGGTGAGGGTGTGGGTGCAGGCCGGGAGGTGCTCATGCCTGTGTCCTGAGTGGTGCGACCCGGAGGCGGTGAACTACCTTCGTCCTACCTTGTGGGGTGCTTGGCCATCATATGCCTGCGCATGCTGGTGGTGGTGAGGCTGGTAGTGGTGGCTCCCCAGCTGATCTTGGCGTGACACAGGTTGCACACCACAGTTCGTCGGTCATCCGCGCTCTCACTAAAAAACATCCACACCTTTGAACACCTTTGCCTCTGCCTGGCGCGAGGGGGTGCTTTGGGAAACAGTTGGGGGATTCTTCGCTCTAGCCCTGCCTCTACCCCTGGCCACCCCACTGCCTCTTCTAACCTGTCCTGCTGCTGCACTTGCCTCCCCCTCTGAAGACCTGTCCTCAGTGGGCTTTGCAAACCAGGTTGGGTCAGTCACCTCATCGTTCAGCGGCTCTTCCTCCGAATCCTCTGTGCGCTTCTCCCTCGAACTTACTGTTCTTACTACTACCTCACTGATAGACAACTGTGTCTCATCATCATCGTCCTCTTCACTCACTGAAAGCTCTTGAGACAGTTGCCGAAAGTCCCCAGCCTCATCACCCGGACCCTGGGTACTTTCCAAAGGTTGGGCATCGGTCACGACAAACTCCTGAGGTGAGAGAGGAACCATTGTTGCCCAATCAAGGCAGGGGCCCGAGAACAATTCCTGGGAGTCTGTCTGCTCATCAGAATGTGTCATTTTCATGGAGTGAGGAGGCTGGGAGGAAGGAGGAGCAGCAGCGAGAAGATTCAGAGTTGCAGCAGTGGACTGCGTAGAAGACAGGGTGGTTGATACATTGCTTGATGCATTTTCTGCCATCCACGACAGGACCTGCTCACACTGCTCTGTTTGTAATAAAGGTCTACCACGTGGACCCTAAAATTGTGATATGAAGCTGGGGACCCCAGAAACTTGCCTCTCTCCTAATCCCGCAGCAGCCAGCTGTAATTCACCTGGACCAGGAACTCGGCCTGTGTCCACACCTTCACTTAGACGTTCGCGTCCTCGCCCGCGTCCACGTCCACATCCTCTAGCCCTACCCCTTCCCCTCAGCATGGTGGATTACGAATAGAGCAGACACAGAGCGGTGTAAATAATTATCAAATTATTTGCGTACAGTTGGAGGCTGACAGCGTTATTGTAACGCTAACTGCAGGCAGAAACAAAGAATACAGAAGGCTGCAAACAGGCCTAGCCGTGCAATAGTGATGCACTACAACTCCCACCGGACAACCTGTAAAATGCACACGGTCACAGGTAGCCGTAAGAAGGAGCTTTTTAAAAAAATTTTTGAAAAAGAATACAGGCTATATAGCCTGTATATTACTTTCCCTCTATCAGTGGCTGTCGCCGTATGCTGTGGGTGAAGTTGATGGCAGCCACAGAGGGGTGTAAATAATTATGGAATTATTGGCGTACAGTTGGAGGCTGACAGCGGTAATGTAACGCAAACTGCAGCAGAAAAAAATTATACGGAAGGCTGAAAAAAGGTCTGGCTGTGCAATACTGATGCACTACAACTCCCAGCAACCAAGCAGTAAAATGCACACTGTCACAGGTAGCCGTAAGAAGGAGCTTTTTCAAAAAATTTTTGGAAAAAGAATACAGGCTATATAGCGTGTATATGACTTTCCCTCTATCAGGGGCTGTCGCCGTATGCTGTGCGTGAACTTGACGGCAGACACAGAGCGGTGTAAAAATTTTTGGAATTATTGGCATACAGTTGAAGGCTGACAGCGGTAATGTAACTCAAACTGCAGCCAGAAAAAAATTATATGGAAGGCTGGAAAAAGGTCTGGCTCTGCAAGGGCATTGATTATGTCATAAATAGGAAAGGTTAATAGGTCCCAACTCGATTATTCAATTCTAAGCGCCAAAGAATTAGCATCCAAATTTTACGTACGGAATCTAATTCTCTCACTTCCTGGTGGCATAGAAACTTGAAATTTGGTACGGGCATTGATTATGTCATAAATAGGAAAAGTTAATAGGTCCCAACTCGATTATTCAATTCTAAGTGCCAAAGAATTAGCGTCCAAATCTTACGTACGGAATCTAATTCTCTCACTTCCCGATGTCATAGAAACTTGAAATTTGGCACGGGCATTGACTATGTTATAAATAGGAAAAGCTAATGGGTCCCAACTCGATTATTTAATTCTAGCGCAAAAAAAATTGCGTCCAAATTTTACGTACGGAATCTAATTCTCTCACTTGAAATTTGGCACGAGCATTGATTATTATGTCATAAATAGGAAAAGTTAATGGGTCCCAACTCGATTATTAAATTCTAAGTGCAAAAGAATTAGCGCCCAAATTTTACGTACAAAGTCCAATTCTCTAACTTCTCAATGTCATAGAAACTTGAAATCTGGCATGAGCATTGATTATGTCATAAATAGGAAAAGCTAATAGGTCCAAACTCGATTATTTAATTCTAAGCGCAAAAGAATTAGCGTCCAAATATTACGTACGTAATCTAATTCTCTCACTTCCTGATGTCATTTAATATAAAGGAAACGTTGTATGGTTGCCTCCACGTGGTGTTTTTCTGGGTAACGCAAAGAACTATGCAAAATGATGAACATATTTTTTTCCCCGGTATCTCTAAAGTAACGATGACTTCATAAGATTTTCCATGTGAACACCAGATAAACACCAGTACCAAATGAACTAAGTTGCAAAGAGGATCCACAGCAGACCAGGAGATGATAAAACAATAGTTCTTTATTTCAGTCCCATAAAATGGGAAGTACAGGCAGCGACGTTTCAACCACTGGTTGGTCTTTATCAATCATGCTTGATAAAGACCAACCAGTGGTCGAAACGTCGCTGCCTGTACTTCCCATTTTATGGGACTGAAATAAAGGACTATTCTTTTATCATCTCCTGGTCTGCTGCGGATCCTCTTTGCAACTTGGCTGTGTGTTTGGAAGGTTTGTCCACCTGTCTGATCGGCGTTGCAGTATTTTCCTCCCCATGATTGGGTATTGAAAACGGTGCTGCGGGAACTACTATTGATTACGAGATAGTACCAAATGAACTCGGGCGAAGCCGGGTATATCAGCTAGTATATATATAATTTACAAACACCATAAACAAATACTGGCAGAATTGTCTGTGAACAATGTAAAAGGATATATGATCTTTTTCATTGGCACTTGCAATCTCCAGTTTTAGTCAATTGAGGATCATTATTAGGGCATTGTATAAAGTTTATTTACTAAAACTCTACCAATTGAGGCTCTTTAGTGTTGTTTTCAATCGATGCTATTACACACTGTAATTGATCTACACTGGAATGATAATTAGTCTCTAATTTTACTATAATAAAATAAGACAAAATCAAGAATAAATGAACTAAAAGTAATCCATTTTCACTATATAGATTTCTATTTCATTTTAGAACCATGGAGATAATGCATCTGGGTAATATATTTTATAATGAAAAGATTGTGCTAAATCTTCATTTCTAAATTAATTCTGAATGTTAATCCTTTTACATAATAATGTTTATTACAACAGCTAAGCGCTGCAATAATGCGTGTAAATTCTAGTTGTATAGAAAAAAACTATCAAAATATATTCTCTTTCTTTATCATTTGATGACTGTGTTTGAAAACATTCTTTGGTGGATGACAAAAGCACATTATTATTGCATACATCAGTGACAACCAATTAGATGAGAATGCCATGAGAAGGCTTTCGGAGGGATAGAGGACTCTACTAATGAAAAACTATGAGACCACTATATTCTCTCTAATCAGCTACTCATATAATGGTTCAGTGGATCTAGCACTATAATATACTGTATTTACCATGATTTTAAGCAACATATTTTGAATGCAGATCTGTTTCTAAAATAATTTTTGCCAATGTTTTTTTTAATAAACTGTATATTTTTTAACAATTATGCAATTAAAATGCAGTCTTATTTCCTGTGTTGTTTATCTTAGGTAGGTTTTAATTAAAGGGGTTGTCCCGCGAAAGCAAGTGGGGTTATACACTTCTGTATGGCCATATTAATGCACTTTGTAATGTACATTGTGCATTAATTATGAGCCATACAGAAGTTATTCACTTACCTGTTCCGTTGCTAGCGTCCTCGTCTCCATGGTGCCGTCTAATTTTCAGCGTCTAATCGCCCGATTAGACGCGCTTGCGCAGTCCGGTCTTCAGCTTTTCTCAATGGGGCCGCTCGTGCCGGAGAGCGGCTCCTCGTAGCTCCGCCCCGTCACGTGCCGATTCCAGCCAATCAGGAGGCTGGAATCGGCAATGGACCGCACAGAAGAGCTGCGGTCCACCGAGGGAGAAGATCCCGGCGGCCATCTTCACAAGGTAAGTAAGAAGTCACCGGAGCGCGGGGATTCAGGTAAGCACTGTCCGGTTTTTATTTTTAACCCCTGCATCGAGTTTGTCTCGCACCGAACGGGGGGGCTATTGAAAAAAAAAAAAAAACGTTTCGGCGCGGGACAACCCCTTTAAGTGTATGTGAATCTATCACTGGTTCTGTCCTGGTTTACATCCTCCATGCAAAAAAGCTATTGTCAATTGTGATACTGTACATTCAGTGTTATATATGTTGGTACTATTGTGATGATATTCTGTTACATTTCTTAACCTTGAAATGGATACAAGGAAAGTTTTAATAGAATAGAAGGTCTACAAGTTATATTTAAACTTTATTAGACATTATTGAATGGTAAAGACCCACAGTAAGACTAGGGCTACATGGTACCTTTGGCTCCAACACAGGTTGTACAACCAAAGATCACAGTGTAGCCCTAGTGGAAGTCAATGCGTATCACATTATTACTTGCAAGTTTCCCTGACTGTGACCCGCCACACATTGCAAGAAATCAATATTTCTGGATTTTTACCATCTGTGAGGTGTGGTTGCAGTTACTCGCAATTTGCAACGTCACTTCATTGACTAACATTAGATTAAAAGATTGCAGGGCAATACTTTGATCACTTAGTCTAGAAGTTTTAGGAAAAAGAATTCTAGTGTAATAGTGTGGTGTTTAATCATGGTTGTAAGAAATCATAATAGAGCCTTATTGGAATATATGAAATAAGACCTTATTTGGCAAGATCACTATAAACAATGTTTTCAGAAAATTGAAAAGTTCTGATTCATATGACCTTCACTTTGTCCCCTATATGCATTTTCAATGTATCTCATGCCCTTCATCAATCCTTAAGAAATCCCTCATCTTGTCACATGCTTTTACATTTGAATCAGGACCACTCAGCTACTGAATCTTTATTAGTTGCTATATTTGCTACCTTGGTAGTTTTGCACTCATGACTGATGGTGTTTGATAGGTGGTAGGTGGGTAACTCCAAGTATCTTAAAATGCTTGAGTAATAAAATGGATAAAATATGGCAATTCTGAACTTTTCAATGATTTATTGTGTAACAATATATTTACCTCACTCATTTCCTCAGTCCATTCATAAAATGTTCTCAACATTCCTGCGAAAAAAGAGAAACCTTATCAAACTCACTCTCTGCTGATTTAAAAGAAAAACAAACAAAAAAAAAACATTTACATGGAAGCCCTCGAGTTCCAGATGTGGAATTATAAATCTATTTTCCTGTCCAGCTGGTTTGCTCTATCTCTTAAATAAATCCACTGAAGTTCAAATAGAGATGCTTATGCTAGGTGGGGAATTTCCAAGGGCATTATGGGTAAAGCTAATTAAGAAAAATTTGAAGGCAATGACAGCACTGTGACCAAAAGCATAGCTTAACTGTGACATAATAAAAAATAGGTGGCTTTTTAAAAATCTTTATTAGGGTCTAAAACACCACCAAAAAGTGAGCATGATGGTAGCCAAATAGAGATAAGCTATCAAATGTGCTTTCTTTTCTTCCAAAATACAGTGCAGTAAGAAATTATTTATTTTCTAATAAGCAATAGTAGCATCAATAATATTAGCGATGGTATATTGTTTGTATTTTTATTATATTGTGTACATATAAGCTGCATTTCTTAAAGTTTATTTTTTAAACTTTTGTCAGAAATCTTCAATATTTTTTCTCAAACTGTCCAATTTATATTTACTTAAGTAGAGACATTAATTATTAAGAGTGTGTCTATTCAGAGGTCTACCATGGATGATTGTGGTTAATCCGTCTGTCATCCCAAAGAAATGCCTCAGGCAGAACTCCTGCTAGTTGTTCTACGGCATGCCAGAATCAAGAACCATCCTGCTACTTGTTAGCATTTCAGAAGAAAGTTTGTCTTTGTGTGTTCAAGATAAATAATAATGTGTTCAAATACAAATGAAGTTTTTATGGCATTCTTAACAAAAGGTGAAAATGATTGTTTGAACATTTGATTAATCAGCTACTGAATTAAAGAAAAATACTTAAGGCTACCTTGAGAATATTTATGCATTTACAGTATATTCTATGTTCTTTTAGATTGCAAGATTCAATCATGATAAGAAATCACACAATTATTGAGGGCTTTCATAAAAAAAAAGGTTTACATTAGAAATATGGGGATTTATACAAAAAGAACTATAATACTGCCAGAAAAACAGTACAGATGGAATGTATTATACAATAAAGAAAGTGAAAATGCTTGGTTTAAAGTGGATGAAACTCACATCTTCTAGCCAGTAGAAAAGAGACATTTTAAGTATCACTGTCACTGGTACTGTCAGAATCTACTAACAGTATCTCCCACTCATGTTTGCAATTGGCGGTAGGAAAAGTAGCACTAGACAGGGTGGTTAATGTATGATCCCCTAAGCCGCTCCTGCAGAGCTACATATAAACCTAAAAACCTTAAATAGATCACTTGTCTTGTGCAGTTCCCAAGTTACAGTACATGTTATACTGCACAGCTCCACTCACAATTCTCTAGGTTTCAAGCTGAAATTTACTAGTTTTCCTGGCTGTAACAATGTTTGCAGAACTCTGCTAATTTAAAGGGCATTAGAGATGAGCGAGCACCAAAATGCTCGGGTGCTCGCTACTCGAGACGAACTTTTCGCGATGCTCGAGGGTTCGTTTCGAGTAACGAACCCCATTGAAGTCAATGGGCGACCCGAGCATTTTTGTATATCGCCGATGCTCGCTAAGGTTTTCATTTGTGAAAATCTAGGCAATTCAAGAAAGTGATGGGAACGACACAGCAACGGATAGGGCAGGCGAGGGGCTACATGTTGGGCTGCATCTCAAGTTCCCAGGTCCCACTATTAAGCCACAATAGCGGCAAGAGTGGGCCCCCCACCCCCCCTCCCAACAACTTTTACTTCTGAAAAGCCCTCATTAGCAATGCATACCTTAGCTAAGCACCACACTACCTCCAACAAAGCACAATCACTGCCTGCATGGCACTCCGCTGCCACTTCTCCTGGGTTACATGCTGCCCAACCCCCCCCCACGACCCAGTGTCCACAGCGCACACCAAACTGTCCCTGCCCAGCCTTCAGCTGCCCTCATGCCACGCCACCCTCATGTCTATTTATAAGTGCGTCTGCCAGAGGAAAATCAGGCACACACTGCAGAGGGTTGGCACGGCTAGGCAGCGACCCTCTTTAAAAGGGGCGGGGCGATAGTCCACAATGCTGTACAGAAGCAATGAGAAATCCAATCCTGTGCCACCTCCATCTGGAGCTGCACACGTGGGCATAGCAATGGGGAACCTATGTGCCACACACTATTCATTCTGTCAAGGTGTCTGCATGCCCCAGTCAGACCGCGGTTTTTTATAAATAGTCACAGGCAGGTACAACTCCGCAATGGGAATTCCGTGTGCACCCACAGCATGGGTGGCTCCCTGGAACCCACCGGCTGTACATAAATGTATCCCATTGCAGTGCCCTGGACAGCAGAGCTAACATCAGATTAAATGCAGGTGGGCTTCGGCCCACACTGCATGCCCCAACCTGATCGGGGTTTTTAATTCATAGACACAGGCAGGTACAACTCCCTATTGTGAAGTCCCTGTGGACCGACAGCATGGGTGGGTGCCAGGAAGCCACCGGCGGTACATAAATATATCCCATTGCATTGCCCATCACAGCTGAGGTAATGTCATGTTTAATGCAGGTGGGCTTCGGCCCACACTGCATGCCCCAGTCAGACTGGGGTTCTTTAGAAGTAGACACATGCAGTTACAACTCCCTGTGGACCCACAGCATGGGTGGCTCCCTGGAACCTACCGGCGGTACATAAATATATGCCATTGCAGTGCCCAACACAGCTGATGTAACGTCAGCTGTAATGCAGGTGGGCTAAAAATTAATTTGATTACACTGTAGGCGAGGGCCCCCAAAAATTGGTGTACCAACAGTACTAATGTACCTGAGAAAAATTGCCCATGCCCAACCAAGAGGGCAGGTGAAACCCATTAATCGCTTTGGTTAATGTGGCTTAATTGGTAACTAGGCCTGGAGGCAGCCCAGTTAAAATAAAAATTGGTTCAGGTGAAAGTTTCAACGCTTTAATGAGCATTGAAACGTATAAAAATTGTTTAGAAAAATTATATGACTGAGCCTTGTGGGCCTAAGAAAAATTGCCCGTTTGGCGAGATTATGTGAGGTTTCAGGAGGAGGAGCAGGAGGAGGAGGAGGAATATTATACACAGATTGATGAAGCAAAAAGGTCCCCGTTTTTGATGGGGATAGAGAACGATTCTTCCATCCGCGGGTGCAGCCTACGTATTGTTTAGGTATCGCTGCTGTCCGCTGGTGGAGAAGAGAAGTCTGGTGAAATCCAGGCTTTATTCATCTTGATGAGTGTAAGCCTGTCGGTTGACAGGTGGGTACGCTTATCCGTGATGATTCCCCCAGCCACACTAAACACACTCTCTGACAAGACGCTAGCCGCAGGACAAGCAAGCACCTCCAGGGCATACAGCGCGAGTTCAGGCCACGTGTCCAGCTTCGACACCCAGTAGTTGTAGGGGGCAGAGGCGTCACCGAGGACGGTCGTGCGATTGGCTACGTACTCCCTCACCATCCTTTTACAGTGCTCCCGCCAACTCAGCCTTGACTGGGGACCGGTGACACAGTCTTGCTGGGGAGCCAGAAACCTGCAAAGGCCTTGGATAATGGTCCCCTGCCTGCACTGTACATGCTGCCTGATCTCTGCGCCTCCCCTGCTACCTGGCCCTCGGAAATGCGCCTTCGGCCTCTAGCGCTGTCGGATGGGAATTTTACCATCAGTTTGTCCACCAGCTCCCTGTGGTATAGCATCATTCTCGAACCCCTTTCCTCTTCGGGAATGAGAGTTGAAAGGTTCTCCTTATACCGTGGGTTGAGCAGTGTGTGCACCCAGTAATCCGTAGTGGCCAGAATGCGTGTAACGCGAGGGTCACGAGAAAGGCATCCTAACATGAAGTCAGCCATGTGTGCCAGGGTACCTGTATGCAACACATGGCTGTCCTCACTCGGAAGATCACTTTCAGGATCCTCCTCCTCCTCCTCCTCCTCCTCCTCTGGCCATACACGCTGAAAGGATGACAGGCAAGCAGCATGTGTACCCTCAGCAGTGGGCCAAGCTGTCTCTTCCCCCTCCTCCTCATGCTCCTTCCCCTCCTCCTCCTCCTCCTCTGGCCATACACGCTGAAAGGATGACAGGCAAGCAGCATGTGTACCCTCAGCAGTGGGCCAAGCTGTCTCTTCCCCCTCCTCCTCATGCTCCTCCCCCTCCTCCTCCTCCTCAACGCGCTGAGATATAGACATGAGGGTGCTCTGACTATCCAGCGACATACTGTCTTCCCCCGCCTCCGTTTCCGAGTGCAAAGCATCTGCCTTTATGCTTTGCAGGGAACTTCTCAAGAGGCATAGCAGAGGAATGGTGACGCTAATGATTGCAGCATCCCCGCTTAGCATCTGGGTAGACTCCTCAAAGTTTCCAAGGACCTGGCAGATGGCTGCCAACCAGGCCCACTCTTCTGTAAATAATTGAGGAGGCTGACTCCCACTTTGCCGCCCATGTTGCAGTTGGTATTCCGCAATAGCTCTACGCTGCTCATAGAGCCTGGCCAACATGTGGAGCGTAGAGTTCCACTGTGTGGGCACGTCGCACAGCAATCGGTGCACTGGCAGATGAAACCGATGTTGCAGGGTCCGCAGGGTGGCAGTGTCCGTCTTGGAGTTGCGGAAATGTGCGCTGACCCAGCGCACCTTTCCGAGCAGGTATGACAAGTGTGGGTAGCTTTTCAGAAAGCGCTGAACCACCAAATTAAAGACATGGGCCAGGCATGGCACGTGCGTGAGGCTGCCGAGCTGCAGAGCCGCCACCAGGTTACGGCCGTTGTCACACACGACCATGCCCGGTTGGAGGCTCAGCGGCGCAAGCCAGCGGTCGGTCTGCTCTGTCAGACCCTGCAGCAGTTCGTGGGCCGTCTGCCTCTTCTCTCCTAAGCTGAGTAGTTTCAGCACGGCCTGCTGACGCTTGCCCACCGCTGTGCTGCCATGCCGCGCGACACCGACTGCTGGCGACGTGCTGCTGCTGACACATCTTGATTGCGAGACAGAGATTGTGTAGGAGGAGTAGGGTGGTTTAGTGGAGGAAGCATACACCGCCGCAGATACCACCACTGAGCTGGGGCACGCAATTCGGGGGGTGGGTAGGACGTGAGCGGTCCCAGGCTCTGACTCTGTCCCAGCCTCCACTAAATTCACCCAATGTGCCGTCAGGGAGATATAGTGGCCCTGCCCGCCTGTGCTTGTCCACGTGTCTGTTGTTAAGTGGACCTTGGCAGTAACCGCGTTGGTGAGGGCGCGTACAATGTTGCGGGACACGTGGTCGTGCAGGGCTGGGACGGCACATCGGGAAAAGTAGTAGCAACTGGGAACCGAGTAGCACGGGGCCGCCGCCGCCATCATGCTTTTGAAAGCCTCAGTTTCCACAAGCCTATACGGCAGCATCTCCAGGCTGATCAATTTGGCAATGTGCACGTTTAACGCTTGAGCGTGCGGGTGCGTGGTGGCGTACTTGCGCTCAAACAGTGGCGCTAGCGATGTCTGGACGCTGCGCTGAGAGACATTGCTGGATGGGGCCGAGGACAGCGGAGGTGAGGGTGTGGGTGCAGGCCAGGAGACGGTAGTGCCTGTGTCCTCAGAGGGGGGTTGGATCTCAGTGGCAGGTTGGGGCACAGGGGGAGAGGCAGTGGTGCAAACCTTCGTCCCACCTTGTGGGGTGCTTGGCCATCATATGCCTGCGAATGCTGGTGGTGGTGCCTCCCCAGCTGATCATGGCGCGACAAAGGTTGCACATCACTGTTCGTCGGTCGTCAGGTGTCTCTGTGAAAAACTGCCACACCGTAGAGCACCTTGACCTCTGCAGGGTGGCATAGCGCGAGGGGGCGCTTTGGGAAACAGTTGGTGGATTATTCGGTCTGGCCCTGCCTCTACCCCTGGCCACCGCACTGGCTCGGCCTGTGCCCACACCCTGACTTGGGCCTCCGCGTCCTCACCCGCGTCCACGTCCTCTAGGCCTACCCCTACCTCTCAGCATGGTGTATTAACAGTAGTGCAGAAACAGAACGCTGTAATTAAATGTGCCGCTTATTGGCCTGTGGTTGGAGGCTGACTTCGCTTACGGAACGCCAGGAAATAATTTTGCGCAAGCCTGCTGTAACACTTAGCTGGCTGCGTATGAATTTGGAGAACTACTACACCCAGCAGAGACCCAGAACACTGAGGACAGTGACAGGCAGCCCAAATAGATTTTTTCCCCAAATTTTTTTGCAAAGGCCCACTGCCTATATTCAATCAATATGTCTTCTGTCCCTGCCTAAGCGCTTCTGGCCCTGGAGTATGTCAAAGAACTGCAGAGTGTTGCACTTTGAACTGCAATGCAGCGGTGATTTCACAGCCCAGACAGAGCCAGGAAATAATTTTGCGCAAGCCTGCTGTAACACTTAGCTGGCTGCGTATGAATTTGGAGAACTACTACACCCAGCAGAGACCTAGAACACTGAGGACAGTCACAGGCAGCCCAAATAGATTTTTTTCCCCAAATTTTTTTGCAAAGGCCCACTGCCTATATTCAATCAATATGTCTTCTGTCCCTGCCTAAGCGCTTCTGGCCCTGGAGTATGTCAAAGAACTGCAGAGTGTTGCACTGTGAACTGCAATACAGCGGTGATTTCACCGCCCAGACAGAGCCAGGAAATAATTTTGCGCAAGCCTGCTGTAACACTTAGCTGGCTGCGTATGAATTTGGAGAACTACTACACCCAGCACAGACCCAGAACACTGAGGACAGTCACAGGCAGCCCAAATAGATTTTTTTCCCCAAATTTTTTTGCAAAGGCCCACTGCCTATATTCAATCAATATGTCTTCTGTCCCTGCCTAATCGCTTCTGGCCCTGGAGTATTACTGCAGGGCGCAATGCTCTGCACGGCCGATATACCAAAAAAAAAAAATGTGCAACACTGCAAAAAGCAGCCTCCACAGTACTGCACACGGTTAGATGTGGCCCTAAGAAGGACCGTTGGGGTTCTTGAAGCCTAAAATACTCCTAACACTCTCCCTATAGCAGCTCCACCAAGATAGCACTTTCCCTCCTCTATGTCAGAACGCATCTGTGGCGAGCCGCAGGAGGGGCCGATTTTTATACTCGGGTGACACCTGATCTCGCCAGCCACTCACTGCAGGGGGGTGGTATAGGGCTTGAACGTCGCAGGGGGAAGTTGTAATGCCTTCCCTGTCTTTCTATTGGCCAGAAAAGCGTGCTAACGTCTCAGAGATGAAAGTGAAAGTAACCCGAACATCGCGTGGTACTCGTCACGAGTAACGAGCATCTCGAACACGCTAATACTCGAACGAGTATCAAGCTCGGACGAGTACGTTCGCTCATCTCTAAAGGGCATCTGTCACCTACTTGTAGTCCTATAAGCTAAACTTATGGGTTGAAAGTAGGTGACCAGCTGACGTAAGTGTTATACTTACCTCTCCCCTTGTTCCCCTGGTGTCAGCACTGAAAGCCGCCACTCAATACATTGCTAATTAGTCTGCCCATTCTAATTTTATAATGGGCGGAATACTTAGAGTGCGGCTCAATGCATTGAGTGGTGGCTTTCAGCACTGACGCCAGGGGAGAAGGTAAGTATAACAGCAGAATGCCCAGAGAGCTAAGTACTTATATCCTTGGGCTCAGAGGGTCACTTATAGCTTAGCTTATAGAGTCAACAGTAGGTGACAGAGTCCCTCTAAGTTCTTCACCAAAAACACTGCACATGAATCTGAAGAAAGACAAACTAACTATATGGCTAATAATGTTCATCTAATCTGTTAGTGATCTGTTAGTGTCTGATAATAAGCTTGTTGGCTATTTCCTGTGACAGCAAGCAGTTTTGTGCTATTATATAGGCTTTATTTAAGTACTAGTGTAAAATATGAAAAGCAGTGTACTGTATGGGCTGAAGATTGGGCAACGAATGTTGATACAAACATTAATTTCCCTGATCATCGGCCCACGTCAATATGCCTGCAATCAGCCGACAAATGAGCTAACACTTGTTTGACTGTATTTGGCTGATTGGATTTTTTATGAGGGCAAACAAATGCTCACTCATTGTGAGCACATCTTCCCATGTAAACATTTAATGTTATTAGGTAGGTGGCGCTCACAAATCAGACGTCCATAAATATCTCTGTGGCAAAAAGAGATGCAGTAGTAGAAGAAGATGCTTGTCTTGATATAGTAGAGATGTGTACCCAAATTCATGCAGGCAATAGATGTACTGCAGAGCGGCTTGAGAAGGCTCCAAACATGTAAATGGTGGAGTAAATATATATAAAAAAAGAAGAGAAAAAATTCTCAGCGCTCAAGGATAAGGGTACAAATTGGTGAGAGTTAGTGATGAGTGCATTGTACTTGATGAAGGCCAAACTACATGGCCGAAACGCGTCTAATAAATCGTGGAACCTTTTTACCATTGCCGACGGTAATTTGATACACTAACCGGGGCTTGGGGGCGTCTGGGTACGGACGCCTCCGTGAAGTAAGTCATTTGTTATCACTCATCACTAACTCTCACCGCAGCTGACAGGTGAGTTGCGGCGGGGAGCAGGGGAGAGCGGGCGGGAGAGAGGGAGAGAGAGATCTCCCCTCCGTTCCTCCGTGCTCTCCTCCACAGCTCCCCGCCCTGCGACGGCCCCCGAATCTTTTGGGACGAGCTGGGAGATATTCGGCTAAGGCACATTACTCGAGCGAGTAGTGCCTTAGCGAGTATACTCGCTCATCCCTAGATACGAACAATCATATTAATGATCATTAATCTTCATACTAGCGATCATCTGCCACATTTAAGTGGCAGTAATGAGCACTGATCTGCATGCTATATTATTGATTGGTGATCTACTGGTGATCTACTGATAACAGACCACTAGTAGAGAAGATCCTCTGATTATCCAAAAGGACAAGCAGCTCCAAATGTTTCATTGCCTGCCATCCAGAAACAGGTTACACCATCATTACAGGCCCCCGTGTCTGAAGGACATTTGATCTCAATGTGTCCATCTTGTGTACTGCCTTTGACACAATCCTGCCTATGCTGTGGGGCAGCACACTGCCCCCACTGCTGATATGAAGGTCTGGGAGGCCATCACATACGATAGTGGGTCACCCCTTGTAGTGGTGGATAATGAGAGCTTAGCAATATATTCAGGACATCCTGCAGCCACATGTGTTGCCTCCCATTGCAGAGATTCCAAGAGGCATTTTTCAGCAGGATAAGATCTGCTGCACACAGCAGGGATGTCACAGGAAAGCCTCCACAATGTTCTCACACTTCTGTGGCCTGCCTGATCACCAGATCTATCACCAATAGAGCATGTATGGGACCATCTGGGATGCCAACTTTAACAGCCTATGAGTTTGCATGATGTAGAGGCACAGTCAGGTGTTTTCATCTCTGTGCACCTAATATATTTACATCAAGGAGTGCTAGAGTCATGGCACTTTCTCAAGAATGGTGAGCATACCTAATTTTTAAAAATGTTTTATTGTTTTTTATACTGAATAAAAACAACTGTTCAAAGGCTGATATTACCACTATACCAGGCCCAAATATTACTGCTGCACCATGACAACTACCATTTTCTCTGAATAATGACTGAATAACATTACTATAATGTTACTGAACAAAAGCCAAAATATAAAGGTCGAAATTACCATTATAAAGTAACTATATAGCAGTAGATACCAGTTCTACACAGACGCTATGTGGACCATATAAGTTATTACAGTACTATTAAATCCAGTGATCACAAGTGACATCCTCTCTGCCTGGAGTCTTTCACTTTCCCCATATTTTCATTCCTGCCCAGACTTCCTTGGCGACTTCTTCCAGCCATAACTTGTCTCTGTAAAGTTTAGAATACAACATTTATTTGGCTCATCACTTTTCCAGCATCCCATCAACATTTACTCAACCTACAATAACTCATCCTCCTGTTACCCTCAATTCTGTGCCTCTTGTTGCCTTATCTGCCTCCGTTACTGTCCCTGCTGTGTGGCATGATGCCTCCCAAATACAGTACTCCACAAACAATGTTGTCATAACTATGATTAAGCCCTCCCCTAAAATAATTCCACAAGGACAGCACCCTTGAAAACAATAATACCAAGAAGAAAATAACCAAGAGGTACTATGCATTAATAATGTTATCTATTGTACCCCGAAGAGTAATACTAATCTTCCATACAATAATAGTGTTCCTTTTAGTGCCTACACATAGTAATAACACCCACCATTGTGCTCTCTCAAAAGTAATAAAGCCATGTGTCCCCCTAGAAAGTAATAATGTCCTACATGCGCATCCTTGAAAATAATACTTCCCTTGTTATACTCTATAGATAGTAATAATGGCCTGAAAAATTATGATGTTCCATGTGTGCCCCCTTAAAAGATAATAGTTCCTTGGAGTGTCCCCTTAATATAGTGCCTGGGAGTACCCCTTTAAAGGCAATACTGTTACATGTGTGTCAGTTTGAATGTAATAATGTCCTCCTAGTGTCCCACTCAGTTCATTTAGTTCCTGGGGAGGGTGCAGCTGTGCTGGGGGAAAAGATGGCTAGAAGGCTGGAGGAGTGTTTAAACTAGGGACTGGGGGGGAGGGTAAAATGAGAAATAGTGGGGTAGCCAGTGTAATTAGCGATCTGGGTCCAAGCAAAGGGAATGGGGGACGAGCAGGGGGTGGGGTTAGTACAGTTAGAACTGATAGATCAGCCAATAGTACGAATAGCAACAAAACAAATTTAAAAAACAAAAAAAATGAAATAAATTGTATGATCACGAATGCACGAAGTCTGATCGGTAAAGTGGGTGAGCTTGAAGCAAGAATGACTGATGAAAGTTATGATATGGTCGGAATTACTGAAAAATGGCTTGATGATAAGTGCGATTGGGCGGTGAATTTGCAGGGGTACAATCTCTTCAGAAGAGACCGAAGGAACCAGAAAGGGGGAGGGGTATGTCTGTACGTCAAATCGAACTTGAAGCCGAGGCTACGGGAGGATATAGGGGTAGGAGACGAACAGGTGGAATCTCTGTGGGTAGAAATACAGGGAGGAAAAAATAACAAAATCCTGATAGGGGTCTTCTATCGACCACCAAAAGCAACAGAAGAAACGGAAGACTTACTACTAAGGCAGATAGAAGAGGTGTCAAAACGAAACGAAGTAATTATCATGGGGGACTTTAATTACCCAGATATAACATGGGAGAACGAAACCTGCAAATCTCACAGGGGTGATAAGTTCTTGAGAGTAATTAAAGACAATTACCTGAACCAACTTGTGCAGGAACCAACAAGAGGGAGAGCCATTCTGGACCTAGTGCTAACTAACAAACCGGAACGTATAAAGGGGGTGCAGGTTGAGGGGCACTTGGGGAACAGCGACCACAATATAATCAACTTCCAGCTGTCAATCAATAGGAAGCCTTATCAGGGAGTGACAAAGAAACTAAACTTTAGTAAAGCAAAATTTGATGAGCTTAGAACTACTATCGGTAACATTAATTGGGACAACATCCTCAAAAATATCAGTACGGAGGAAAAATGGGAAAAGTTCAAAAGGATCCTAATCGCCTCATGTGAGCAGTTCATTCCCTTTAAAAATAAAAGAAACTCAACTAAAAGGAAACCAATGTGGCTCGACAAGACGGTACGAGGGGCAATAAACGAAAAGAAGAAAGCGTTCAAACTACTAAAGCAACAAGGCAGCGAAGAAGCGCTAAAATCATACAGGGAAAAAAACAAAATATGCAAAGATACGATCAAAACTGCCAAGGAGGAAGCAGAAAGACGGATCGCAAAAGAGAGCAGAAACAACCCGAAGCTATTTTTCAACTACATAAACAGCAAAAGGATTTGCAGGGAGAGCGCTGGCCCTTTAAAAAACAATGCAGGAGAAATCATTGATGATGACGAAGGGAAAGCAGATCTACTAAACAGTTTCTTCTCAAGTGTGTTCACCAAAGAAAAGGAAATGCCATACGAGATGCAGGGGAATAAAACGAACCCCTCACAAAATATCTCATACCTAACGCAGGAGGAGGTGCGGAAGCGTCTAAAGAAAACTAAAATTGATAAATCACCGGGCCCAGATGGATTACACCCAAGGATACTAAAGGAACTAAGTGACGAGATAGCTAGGCCGCTATACCTAATATTTCTAGACACTATCAAGACCGGAGTAGTACCATTGGACTGGCGCATTGCCAACGTGGTCCCAATTTACAAAAAAGGGAGCAAAAGTGAGCCTGGTAACTACAGGCCAGTAAGTCTCACTTCAGTAACGGGAAAAATTTTCGAGGGGATTCTGAGAGACGCAATCGATGAGTACCTCAAGGAGATTAAGGGAATAACTCCTCACCAACATGGATTCATGAAGGGTCGCTCATGTCAGACAAATCTGATCAGTTTCTACGATGAAGTAAGCTCTAAGCTGGACCAGGGAGAATCTATTGATCTTGTATATCTGGACTTCTCTAAAGCCTTTGACACCGTGCCACATAATAGGCTAATATACAAAATGAGGCAGCTCGGACTGGGCGAAAACGTGTGTAAGTGGGTAAAAAATTGGCTCAACGATAGAAAGCAGAGGGTGGTAATAAATGGTTCGTACTCTGATTGGACCACAGTCGCTAGCGGGGTGCCACAGGGTTCAGTATTAGGCCCCACTCTGTTCAACATATTTATCAATGACCTCATAGAGGGGCTGCACAGCAAAATATCAATATTTGCAGATGACACAAAATTATACAATATAATTAATGCAACGGAGGACAATGTGCGGCTACAAACGGACCTGGATAAGCTGGGGGCTTGGGCAGAAAAATGGCAAATGAAGTTCAATGTTGAAAAATGTAAGACTATGCACATGGGCAGGAGAAATGGATGTCACCAATATTCACTTAATGGGGTACCACTAGGGAAAAGTGATATGGAAAAGGATCTGGGGGTACTAGTGGATAATAGACTAAACTGGAGTAACCAATGCAAGTCAGCCGCTGCAAAGGCAAATAAAGTCTTGGGGTGCATCAAAAGAGGTATAGGGGCGAAGGACGAGAACATTATCCTTCCATTATATAAGGCACTTGTCAGACCTCACATGGAATACTGCGTACAATTCTGGACACCGGTGCTCAGGAAAGATGTCACAGTGCTTGAGGGGGTTCAAAGAAGAGCGACTAAACTAATACATGGAATGACGGGACTGGAATACCCAGAGAGGCTGTCCAAATTGGGACTATTTACTCTAGAAAAAAGAAGGTTAAGAGGCGACCAAATAACCATGTATAAGTACATGAGGGGACAACACATGGATCTCTCCCGCGATCTGTTTACACCCAGGACCACGACGGTAACAAGAGGACATCCGCTACGATTAGAGGAAAGTAGGTTTCATCACCAACACAGAAAGGGGTTCTTTACTGTAAGAGCAGTTAGACTGTGGAACTCTCTACCGGAGGAAGTGGTGATGGCAAAATCCATAGAGAAGTTTAAAAGGGGACTTGATGTCTTTCTGGAGAAGGATATTACAGGATATAAATTTTAGTTTAAGTGTCAATCCTGGTATACAGGCAGGTAGGAACTATTAGGGGTTGATCCAGGGAACAGTCTGATTGCCATTAGGGAGTCGGGAAGGAATTTTTTCCCCAAAAGGGCCAATTGACTTCTGGCCTTGGGGTTTTTTGCCTTCCTCTGGATCAACACAGTAGGATAGACAGGCTGGACTAGATGGACAATGTCTTCATTCGGCCTTACATACTATGTTACTATGTTACTATGTTTGACTCAATATTGCTGCCCCTTAGAGCCTCAAGTTACATCACTTAGTGGTGATGTTCCCTTAGTGCCATTACTTAGAAATAGTACGCCCAAATAAGTACTGATTCCCTTTAGCACCCTTGCTTAGTACCGGTGCCCTTACTAAGTCCCACCATTCTGTATAGATGCCCCCTTATTAATAGTGACCACGACTATTGCGTTTGTGTGGGCAAAAGAAAACTGGGCCCACACGAACATGATCCAGAATGCTAGCCAACACCAGGTGAAACTACCATAAATAAACACCTGTCCCTATCTTTTACTAGGGTAAGTGACACAAACCTACCTGAGCGGGGACATCGCCCCAATAAAGAGCGGCCCAGAGGTTTTTGGATCTGGGCCCTTGCTGCTCCTGGGAACCCATGCACCCTGGATAGGACATATTCACATGCAACCAACAACAGGAAAAACTGGACAGAGTAAGAAGACTCACAGAGCCAGAATCACACCATGCAGAAGCCAATACGCAAACGCTAGTAGCAGATGTAAATGTTATAAAAGCCAGGTATTGGTTGACATTTTGATCAAAGCATGGAAGCTAGCAGGCCATGTCAAGGCTCCTGGCTATACCACTAGTCCTTACACTACCCAGGAGTCCAGCAACACAATCAAACAAAACCCAAAACACAAACCCCTCTTACAGCCACCACACATAGAACCTGCTCACACCACAACAGACAGGAGAAAGACCAGCAGCCGCTAGCAAAGGATCTGGTATATATATGAGCACAGACCTTGGGGACTGGCTGACTGCGGAAATCCACACCTAGCCAGCTTAATCATTCCACACCTGTGGGGCTGTGCTGCCCCCTTAGTAAGTTCCCCCTACTCAGTATAGATGCCGTGTTATTAGTAGAGCCCCCCATTCAGTATAGTTAGTGCCTTAATGCCTTTAGTAATGGTGCCCCAGCTAAATATAGATCCTCTCCTAGTAGTGGTGCCCCCCCACTCAGTATAGATTCCTCCTTAGCATTTGTGCCCCTCATTAAGCATAAATGACCCCTTAATAGTGGCGCCTCCTACTCCATATACATGTCCTCTTAGTATTAGTGCCCTCAACTCAATATAGATGCCTCCTTAGTAGTTGCGCCCCACAGTTAATATAACTGTCCCCTTAGTGCCTTAAGTAATGGTTCCCCCTCCAGTCAGCATAGTTGCCCCTTAATGTTATAGAGGCCTCCATAGTAATAGTGCCACTGCCCCTTAGTGCCCCCAGATCAGTAACAGTGCCTTTATTCAAAAAAATGAATAAAATCATTATTCCCCGAGCTCTATTCCCACGTTGTGCAGAGCTCAGCCTTTTCAGCACTGCATCCTATAAGAACGCTAGAACAGATATACTGCACAGGCCAGTGCAATTATGTCATTGTATCACATCGGCACTCACAGGGATCTCTTCCAGCATTCTCAGAGGATGCAGTGTTGAGCAGGCCAAGATCCAGTCAGCGTAAAATCAGGGCTAGGTGAATAATGCATTTATTTTTCTAATAATAGAGGCACTGTTACAGAGCTGCGATTGGTAAGGGGCAGTGGCGTTATTACTAGGGAGGCAGTTGTACCACTAAGGATCAACTATGCTGGGTGGAGGGTGTACCATTACAGACAGCTCCCTGCCTCACTAGATTATTCATCTCCATTGGCATCCTGAGGATGCCAATGCAATTAAAAGTTGCCCAGAGATCAGGGGCACCAGTCTAAAAATTTGGGGCTTAAAAGGAATCTGCCATGCAGCCACAGCATCATAAACAAAGTAATGGTGCATTAGAGGATACAACAGGGAGTTGGGTGATGTATTGTACAGAGTCAGAGTTTCATGCCATGCACTGACTTAAGAGTGGGTGGAACAAGGGAGTGGGTGAGTATGCAAAATACATCACCCACTCCCTGTCAAGTCCTCTAATGCACCAGCTTCAGAGGGGGACACCTCTGGATTATGGGAGTGGGTGAGTAATGATAAGGGCCAAGAGGGGCTGTAAAGGAATTAATATATGTTGCTTATCAAGAATGAATATATATCAATCTATTTTAGCAAAATGAATATATTGCAATATATTGTATGTGTAACAGAAGTCATGACTGTTTTTGTGGTTTTCTGTCTACACTGAAGGTCTACGTCTGACCGAAGTGGAATCAGGAAGTCACAAGAGCAGATGTTCATAAATGTAGTAAGACATAGCCTAACCGCAAAGAAGTTGTCAGCTCTCTCTGTCTAAAATTAATATGTTGTCTAAAAGTCATGTGAAATCAGCTATTTCTTAAATGTCAAAGTTTATTGAATGATTAAGTCATACGTTTTTAAGATGTATGGAAATCACGAGGTTATTCCCTGTTTTACCACAAGTCGCGTCCCTGCGAGGACGATCTTCTATAAAGACTGAGACGATGCAAAAAATAAACTCAGAGTTCATTGTTTCACCATATACCGTGTATGGTCAGTACTTTGACTCTCAAGGAGCGCTCCTACGTAGGTCAATTTGGAACCGGACAACATAACTGACCAGTCTGTTTGAACAGATTAACCCTCGACAGTTCTTGGCGCCCAACGTGGGGCGGGGCTTATCTTTACGGGACATCGCAACCAGTAGACTGAAACAAACTCTTGGCCCGTTGACGTGGATACTGGATCCGGAGACTCCAGACTGAAAATACCGGTGTAAGAGGTAAGAGCTTATCTTACTATTATACAGTCTGGATTCTTTAGATCTGTGTGTCTCTAACGGACTAGAGGTTAGTTGTTGCCTGTTTCCTATATTTTCTGCCCCGTCCATATTTTAGAGTGAATAAGTTCATTTAACTGTCCTAGACGGAAGAACTCACTCATTGGGACTTAAAGAGTCATGTTGTCTGTATTGGAGATTGAAATAATTGTTATTGTTATAGTCTCATTTCTGGCAGTCATATTGTTACTCTGGATCTGTTATAATATTACTAAAAGTTCCCTAAGAGGCGAAGTCTGGTCTCCCCTGAATCCTAGTGTTTGAAGTTGACCACGTTTTAGTTCTGTAAATCTATTCCGGGACAGGGAACTGTGTGTTCCCAGATAGTCTCAGTGATTATCTTAGTTTACTGTGTGAAATATACGTCCTGTATACTTAGTGAAGAATAGTTGGAAGTGGTCAAGATGGGTTCTGAACAATCTAAGATATATCAGACTCCTATTGAGATAATTAAAGATAGAGAAGGGGAGGACATTTGCAGACAAGCCTATAAAGTTTACAAACGTATAGGCCTTAAGAAGGCGGGAACATTCAATTATGAATTTTGGTCACAATATGAGGATAAGCATAGAAAGGAAATAAGAAATAAGGGTTTGGAAAAAGGCATGAAGGCTATTCTGGACTGCTCTAAAACAGCAGAAGACGAACACTGGGACTCCGAATCCCGAGGCGAGGGCATTTTAGTTTATTGTCCTATGGCCCGGCCATCAATAGACGTTCCCATGGAAACCCCTACGGTTCCATTAGTCTCTCCTGTCGTCCCGGCCGTTCCACCAATGTCTCCAAATAATCCCTTTAATTCTCTGTATCCCAATTTGCCGCCCCTGCCTCCTACGTATCCACAGGCTACTGCCCAGATGGATACACCTCCATACAGCCCTCAATCAGGATCCCCGGGCCCTGAAGTAAATAGAGGTCCGGCTTGGGACTGTCCACGTTGTGGTCAACAGAATGCCTGTTTTAAAGAACTCTGTACAGTATGTGGGACTCCACGTCCCAGGGATCAGTGTAGACAACCGATTCCCTTGTTCCCAGTTACAACCTCCACTACCCATTATAGAGAACCAAACAGACCGAGTCCACCATTGGGCACGGTCAGACAAGAGGACACTGACAGACCATCGTCTTCTAATGACAGACCCACGGACGCACATAGACCAACTCCCGGGTCTACAGTCACTACATGGCGACCCTGGAGCGCCACAGACCAGATGGCACTGTGTCAGCAACTGCCCGATCCCCAGACAGAGCCAGCAGCTTTCCATAGAAAGTTGGAAGTCATACAGAAAAACTACTCTGCCACTTGGACAGATATGGAATGTCTTATGAATGTAAAATGTCCTCTGGGCCTTTACAATAGTATTGCTCAATTTTGTGGTCTTGAAGATCGCCCAGATGACCCCCAGACATTACTTAGTGGTACTCAATATGTGGACAAGGTTAAAGCCTGGTTTAAGGACAAAGCCCAAGAAAGACGTACAGCCCTAACCCAGTGTAGACAGAACAAGGGCGAGTCTATTGAATGTTACTTTGGCCGTTTAGAGGAAGTAGGCAGAGATCTGGGTTTATATGATTGTCCAAAAGCAATACGTAATGCTGCTTTTTGTGAAGCCTTTATGCAAGGAATAAATAAGCGCCTGTCTGAACGCGTTAAAGCATGTACCCCCGATTGGCGACAGGCCAAACCGCGTGATCTATATAAGAAAGCTGTAGGATTTGTCATGGACACAGAAGACCACGCAAAGGGTGTTATGGTTAAACATTACACCATGGAGGGGGACACAGTCCGACTTAACGACCCCAGGCGGGAGACCCGTAAGTGTTATAACTGCGGGAAGACTGGACACTTGGCCCGTAATTGTAGAGCCCCTAAACGCACTAGACAGAACATGTCAGACGAAAGGGGGCAACAGGGAAGTACGGCCAATACCACATCATCCCGCCCACAGGGAAACAACGGGTATACCAATTACCAATGAAGGTCTGGCACTCCTTCCCCCGTGTCCCTTATAGTTACTGACGCACGTGGGCCACAAATTTTTCAGCCTCTAAAAATCCAGGGGAAGGAGGTGCCCTTTTTAATTGACACAGGGGCCACTAAATCATGTGTCAGTACCTCACAAGTCAATGACCTTAGTATTCCCCTCTCAGACTCCATAGCCATAGCCGTTGGAGTGTCCGGTGAACCAACACCCATGCGTGAGACCGAGCCCATAGAAGTCTCCTTTCAAGGGTCACGAGTCCTCACTCGCTTCCTGGTGTCACCCGCTGGGGATTGCATCATGGGAACCGATGTGATGGGACCCCTGGGGTGCTGTATTCAGCTCCATCCTTCCGGTGAGGCTCATGTCAGTACCTCTGCGGCCGACCACCAAGTATTCTGTCTCATGGCAGCAGACTTGGTCACTCCGCCTCCTTCTTGTACTGTATATGTGTTGACCCCAGAAGATACACAGGTTCTCTCAGCAGTGCCAGAGACCCTATGGGCAAAAGGGAAGACAGACTTGGGCCATCTCCACGTACCCCCAGTCATGGTATATCTCAAAGATGGGGAAAAAGCCCCCATGATCCGCCAGTATCCCCTAGCCATGGCACAGGAAGACGCAATAGCCTCCACTATTACAGAGTTATGTGCCTTGAATGCTTTAAAACCTTGCGTCTCACCCGCTAACACGCCACTCTTCCCGGTTAAAAAGAAAGGGAAGAAAGGTGAACCTGATACCTACCGGATGGTTCACGATCTAAGAGAAATCAATAAGGTGACCATCCTAGAAACACCTTTGGTCCCCAACCCTTACACTCTGTTGTCCACCATACCATCCGGAACCTGTTGGTACACTCTGGTCGATTTGGCCAATGCATTTATGTCCGTCCCTTTCCACCCCGATTGCCAGTACCTGTTTGCCTTCACGTTCCGAGGAAAACAGTACTGCTGGACTGTCCTACCACAAGGGGCACAAAACAGCCCAAATCAATTCACCCGATGTATGAGGCTTGTACTTGATGCATGGACGGTCCCACCAGGTGTGGCCCTGCTTCAGTATGTTGATGATCTCCTACTCTGTGCACCGGACAGACCTGCCTGCGTTGCGGCCTCACTCAGCCTCCTTTGTTTTCTTGCAGACAGCGGGTGTAAAGCCAGTAAAGACAAATTACAGTTTTGCAAATCTCATGTTGTGTTTCTTGGTCACTGCCTAGGTCCTGGTACAAAACACCTCACGCCAGAACGTACCAAGGTGGTGGAGGACATGCCACTCCCCGCCTCCCATGCTCAGTTGCGGACATTTCTGGGGTTAGTTTCATATTGTCGGCCGTGGATTCGCTCTGCCTCCATGACCATGCAGCCTCTGTACGACTGCCTGAGTTCTAAGCCATTTGCTTTGTCTCCGGAAGCCGAGTCAGCTTTCCATCAGCTGAAAATACAGATCACCAGTGCTCCAGCACTGGGTCTGCCAGACTATGATAAACCCTTTCAGATGTTCGTGACTGAGATGGCGGGACATGCTACTGCCGTCCTCACACAAGAGCATGGTGACAAAAAGCGCCCTGTAGCATACTACAGTGCACATCTTGATGCAGTAGCCAGGGGTTCACCCTCCTGTGTAAGAGCAGTTCTGGCTGTACAAGCACTACTTGAGAAAGCGTCTGAGGTGGTCCTAGACTACCCTCTTGTGGTCCTCACGCCCCATGACGTACATGGAATTCTGACACAGGTGAGCCGTAGACATCTGTCTCTTGCTAGACAGGCTAAAATGGAACTTGCAGTACACTCTTCATCCAATGTCTCATTTCAACGTTGCACAACTTTGAATCCGGCCACCTTACTGCCATTAGGTGACACTGATTCAAATGGGGGAGTAAGCACAGGGGATCAACTTTTTGTCAATTCCCTAGGCGAAGAGGAAGCTTTTGACACCGAGCACCAGCATGACTGTGCTGCTCTGATGGAGCAGGAGACAGCTGGATTTGCTCATGTCACAGATAAGCCTCTCCTGAACCCCCACCTTGAAATGTTTGTGGATGGATCACGATACCAGAATGAGATGGGCAGATTTGTGACAGGGTTTGCTGTAGTATCAATGAATGAAGTACTGATAGGCCGCGCCTTGCCCCCACATATGTCAGCACAGGAAGCGGAGCTGTGCGCTCTGACCGAGGCCTGCAAGTTAGCCCGGGGAGTCACTGCTAATATCTACACGGACTCCAGGTGCGCGTTTGGCGTTGCGCATGACTATGGGCCGATTTGGCGCGCGCAGAGCTTCCTAACAGCTCAAGGCAGACCGATAAAGAATGGTGAGGCAGTAAGTAGTTTAATGTCAGCTATCATGCTCCCGAAGCAGGTAGCCATAATAAAGGTAAAGGCACACACCCAAGGGGACTCCTTGGAAAGCAGAGGCAACGAGAAGGCAGACGGAGCAGCTAAGGCTGCAGCCCTGCTGGACTGGAGGGCACCCGTGTGCAGAGTTCAGACCAGGTCCTGCCCAGCGGAGGAGGATGCTGATCCCCCTGCCAAGGACCAGACCCTCTCTGTCCCACCACAGAAGGAGGTGGACCTACTCCCCTCAGGGCAAGAGCAGGAGCGCTGGGCAAGTGCAGGGGCAGTAAAAGGAAATGAAGGTTGGATGATGGGTTCCCGTATGTGTTTGCCTGCGGCTGCCTATCCTAGTATGGCCCTTTTGGCTCATGGAAAGGTGCACGCTTCTCGTAATGCCATGGTAGCCCTGGTGGAGAAAATGTGGTACGCTCCGGGATTTGACAGGATGGCAAAGGCATACGTCAAGGCTTGTGAAATCTGTGCACTACACAACCCCGGTCAAGTAGTAAAGACCCCTCGGAAGTGCACTCCGCGACCTTTGTACCCCTTCCAGAGACTACAGATAGATTACATCCAGCTGCCCAGGTCAGGAAGGTATGAGTATGTCCTGGTATGCATTGACCTCTTTTCTGGGTGGGCCGAGGCCTACCCGGTCACGAAGGCCACTGCCCAGGCCACTGCAAAAAAACTTGTGTCGGAGTTAGTGTGCAGATTTGGGGTACCAGAGACCATTGAGAGCGACCGTGGTACTCACTTCACTGGTGAGGTAATGAAGGAAGTCATGTCCGCCTTAGGAGTAGAGCAGGCCTTTCACACCCCCTATCATCCACAAAGCTCCGGAAAAGTAGAAAGACTCAATGGCACCCTCAAACTTAAGATACAGAAAGCCATGGTTGAAACAGGAAAACCTTGGCCCAAGTGCCTACCTCTGGCCCTCTACTCAGTACGAACCACACCAAATAGGAAAACAGGACTGTCTCCTTATGAGATTCTCTTTGGCTCCGTGCCTAGGTTAGGACTGTATCACCCCCAACCTCTATCCCTGGGTCATGATAAAGTTACTTCCTTTGTGCAGGACTTATGCCAAAGGCTAAAAATAACGCACGACCTAGTTTTCTCTTCTATTTCAGACCCTGATAGTTTGGAAGGATCCCACTCTCTGAATCCCGGAGATTGGGTGGTGGTAAAGAGACACGTCAGAAAGACTTTGGAACCTTGCTTTGACGGACCATACCAAGTGCTGTTAACCACTCCCACCTCGGTCAAGCTAGAAGGCAAACCCACTTGGATCCATGCCTCACACTGCAAGAAAGTTCCAACGCCTCAGCACCACGAGGGGGGTGGAGAGTAAGCCCAACCCAGGGTGGGGGAGGGGGATGGCAACCTGGACACCAGCACTGATAGTCTGGATAGGTGTATTATTTACCCTTTGTTTTCTTGGACTATTCTCTTTTCGGGACAATTCCTCATCAACTGTCGATGTAAGAAGAAGATGGACTGTTTGGGCGGAAGGACACCCCAACATGTGGGAATACTTTGCAAAAGACGTACTGAATATTTCCCACATGTGCATGCCCAACCTTCGGAGTGGGGAAGATATTTTACGGACTTGCTTACTGTCTATCCCCACCCCAATAAAGACACTTCGCGATATATATTCAATAGTGCATAACGATAGTGATGTGGAGGAGAGCAATGTTATTCAGGAAAATACCTTTCTTAATGTATATGAATATTGTCCCCATTGTGATGCGGTCGAACATACACTTTGGTCAAATATGACTCGTTTCCGGGTCAGGAATGTCGCTCCGGCTGAGGTATGCTATAACTTCACGTGTAATAAAGAACATATGGGAGGTTGTGCGCAGAGAACCAGGGTGACTAGTGATTCCCAGAGACTCTGTAATCGCACAGTCGAGCAATGTAGAAAGGTACACACTCCTATGCTTTGTAACCACACAGTCCGAAGCCCCAGCCATTTTAGGCACGTCAAATTACCATTAGGCTGGGTCCTGTCCTGCGGTAACCTGACTTACACATATATTCCAGCTAACCTGACCGGAGGTCCCTGCTCCCTAGCTAGATTAAGTATACTAATGTACCAAAAACCTAGCAGCCCACAACTCACCAACAGACAAAAGAGGGAGGTAGAAGGACTGGATAGCAACTGTGAAGGACCACCCACTCTACTTAGCTACTCAGAACATACGGCACTGGCAGTCAGTATTGTGGGTGTTCCCGGGTTGGCACAATATAACGCAAGAGTAATCAATGGATTAGCATGCGATATGGTAAAGGGCCTGAATGCTACATCACAGGCCTTGGACCTTCTCTTACTAGACATACAAGGAGTCAGGAAGGCAGCTTTACAAAATAGAGCCGCCATAGATTACCTGTTGCTCGCAGTAAACCACGGATGTGAGGAATTTGAGGGGATGTGTTGTTTCAACCTCTCTGATCACTCAGAATCCATTCACCAAAAGATCAATACCTTGGGAAAAATAGCTACTAGCATAAAACAGGATAAAGACCAGGGATGGTTTAGTTTTCTTAACCCTGCAAATTGGTTTTCTGGTCTGGGAGGATGGTTCATGGGAATCCTACAAAGTATAGTACAGATAATTGTCATGCTGTTGTGTATATATATAATAATCAAAGTCATAATCTCTTGTGTGAGCAAATGTACGGCAAAAGCCTTTACAGCCCCTGTGTAGGCCGACCCCCTTCTGGAGGTAGGCAGAACATACGGCGGTTCCTTCCAGTCTTGTCACTAGGTAGTGTAGGGTCAGGGTAACGCGACCTGGACGTGTTCACCACTAGGACTATCTCCAGGAGGGACATTGGTGTGGGTGAAGATTAGGGAATCCCCTGCCGTGCGTACCTGTGCACGCTACTAGTATTGTAACATCATACTAGAGACGCCTTATATGGACTAGTCGACCAATAGGACCTACCTCGACTATGACTTTTCAAAATAGAACTGGACCCTGCGTGTGTCTTCCTGATGTCCAAAATGGGGGAATGATAAGGGCCAAGAGGGGCTGTAAAGGAATTAATATATGTTGCTTATCAAAAATGAATATATATCAATCTATTTTAGCAAAATGAATATATTGCAATATATTGTATGTGTAACAGAAGTCATGACTGTTTTTGTGGTTTTCTGTCTACACTGAAGGTCTACGTCTGACCGAAGTGGAATCAGGAAATCACAAGAGCAGATGTTCATAAATGTAGTAAGACATAGCCTAACCGCAAAGAAGTTGTCAGCTCTCTCTGTCTAAAATTAATATGTTGTCTAAAAGTCATGTGAAATCAGCTATTTCTTAAATGTCAAAGTTTATTGAATGATTAAGTCATACGTTTTTAAGATGTATGGAAATCACGAGGTTATTCCCTGTTTTACCACAAGTCGCGTCCCTGCGAGGACGATCTTCTATAAAGACTGAGACGATGCAAAAAATAAACTCAGAGTTCATTGTTTCACCATATACCGTGTATGGTCAGTACTTTGACTCTCAAGGAGCGCTCCTACGTAGGTCAATTTGGAACCGGACAACATAACTGACCAGTCTGTTTGAACAGATTAACCCTCGACAGTAAAAAAAAATACATCACCTGGCCCCCCTCTCACCTGCCCTAACAGCACCATAACTTTGTTTATGGTACTGTGGGGACATAACAATTTTTCTTTAAGCCTCAAATTCCCAATGCTAATAATGGCCCTGAAGCCACCTCTATTTTGGGTTAGTAATTAGACAGGACAGCAGCCAATTTCTCCAAATAGACTCACAGTTTAAGGGCGGATTCCAACAAGCATAGGCGCAACTACATTCGGTGGCACAGAGTGTAGTTGCACCTGAACGAGGGCAATTTTTTTTACCTTGGCCGGCTTTTCAAACTTTGCGCCAGAGTGCAGGAGTTTGAAAATAACTATGGTAAAATAGATATCTTTCCCGCACGTCTTAGGGCATGTCTTATCTTTTCTCAGCCGTACAAGTACCGGCCAAAAAAAGAGCTAGTGAAAACAAAACCACTGAAATCTATTGAAACCAGTGGTTTCACTTTGTCCCGTTATGCATCCGTGATTATCATAGCCGCATAATGGTAGAAAACTAAGTTCGTCTGAATCTGCCCTTAGGGCAGAAAAATTGCAACATCTGCCATCCTTCTGCCAGCTCTGTTTATATCCCGAAGTCAGTTTGTGAATGGGATGTCAAAGACAGCTGCAGCCAATCACAGACCTCAATTGTCCACTGCTGACGTCTGCAGGAATCTGTGACATCCCGTTTACAAACCCACTGCAGGATGTAAACAGACCCGGCAGGGAGAATGGCAGATGTTCTAGAGCTGCAGGAACCCAGCATGGGTGAGTTTGTGTTCTATCATTATTTTTCAGCATGGCCAGGCAGTTAAAAGAAAATGAATTCTTAGAAAACCCCTTTAACCCCTTAACGACCAATGACGTACCTGGTACGTCATGGAGCGTCGGGGTATGTATGAAGAGAGGTTGCGATGCAACCTCTCTTCATACAGTGCGGGCATCAGCTGTTTATAACAGCTAACATCCGCGGGCAATAGCCGCGAGCGGCCGTTCGGCCGATCGCGGCTATTAACCATTTAAATGCCGCTGTCAATTCTGACAGCGGCATTTAAATCCCCCGAACGATGTTCGGGGGTCCCGCACGGCCCCCCCGCGGTGAGATCGGTAGAGCCGTGCATGTGTCATGGCAGCCGGGGGCCTAATGAAAGGCCCCAGGGCTGCCTTAGCAGACTGCCTATCAAGCCGTCCCCGTGGGGTGGCTTCATAGGCTGCCTGTCAAAAAGCAATATGACGTAATGCTATAGCATTACGTCATACTGCAGGAGCGATCAAAGCATCGCATCTTAAAGTCCCCCAGGGGGACTTCAAAGTAAAGTAAAAAAAAAAATCAATAAAGTTTTTTTTTAATTGAAAAAAAAAAAAAGTTGTAAAAGTTTAAATCACCCCCCTTTTGCCATATCTATTATTAAAAAATCTAAATAATAAATTAAAAATATGTATTTGGTATCACCGCGTCCGTAAAAGTCCAAACTATCAAAGTACCACATAATTTTTCCCGCACGGTGAACGTCGTTCGAAAAAAGAAATGAAGAACGCCAGAAATGCATTTTTTTAGTTACCCTGTCTCCTAGAAAAAACGCAATAAAAAGCGATCAAAAAGTCGTATGTATTCCAAAACGGTACTATCAGAAACTACAGGACATCCCGCAAAAAATGAAACCTTGCTCAACTACGTCGACGGAAAAATAAAAAAGTTATTGCGCGCACAAAATGACCGCAGAAAATAATTGCAAAAAATTTTATGTCTTTAAAAAAAAAAAAGAGGAGTATAGTAAAAAAAAACCTATAGAAGTTTGGCATCGTAGTAATCGTACCGACCCATAGAATAAAGTTATCATGTCGTTTTTGTTGCCATTTGTGTGCCGTAGAAGCAAGACGCACTAAAATATGGCAAAATGTCGTTTTTTTTTCATTTTACTCCACTTAGAATTTTTTAAAAGTTTTTCAGTACATTATATGGTACTTTAAATAGCACCATTGAAAAATACAACTCGTCCCGCAAAAAACAAGCCCTCATACAGCGACGTGGATGGATAAATAAAGGAGTTATGATTTTTTTTTAGGGGGGAGGAAAAAACGAAAATGGAAAAAGAAAAATGCCCGCGTCATTAAGGGGTTAAGGACCATTCTGATGACTGAGGGAACCACTAAGGAAGGAGGTGTCAGCATTCACCAACCAATAAATCAATGAGCAAGGAATCCTTAGGATACACCAAGTAGCATTCTGTATTCTCCTAACAGTAAGGGTGCGTTCAGACGAGCGTGTTTTGGTGTGTGCATACGCACGCACAAAAACACACTTGTATTTACAACACTGCATTCCCTATGGTGTGTGCACATGTCCGTACTTTGCAGGTGCGTGCCTGCAAAGATAGGACATGCGTGCACCATAGGGAATGCACGCATTGTTTTCAATGGATCCGCGGCTTCTGCCGGTGGCTCCATTGAAAACAATGACCTGCTGGCTCCCTGCATTCCTTTTCAGGGAAGGACTATACATATAAGCCCTTCCCTGAAAAAGAAAGGTTTTAGTGTAAAAAAAAAAAAAATGCTGGCATTCGCTTCAATAGAGCCGCTTCTGCTGCCGGCGGCTCCATTGAAGACAATGGTCTGTGGCACACCTGAATTGTTTTTCAGGCAAGGGCTTTACATATAAGCCCTTCCCTGGAAATCAATTAAAAGTGATTTAAAAAACAAAAAAAATAAACACTCACCTCCCTTCAGCTGCCAGGGCACAGCCGTGTCTTCTCCTGCTGTCCCCTGCACTGTGGTGCTGATCTAGTGCTCAGCCAATCACAGGCAACTCTCCCCGAATGAATGACAGGTGAGAGTTGCCTGTGATTGGCTGACCTCAGCCAATTGCATACAACTCTTTCAGCAGGCGGGGATTTTAAATCCCCGCCTGCTGATAGATCAGCAGTTCAGCACCACAGTGCAGGGGACAGCAGGAGAAGACGCGGCTGTGCCCCAGCAGCTGAAGGGAGGTGAGTACCTTTTTTTAAATTTTTTTTTACTATTTCAAAAGGCTTTTCAGGGAAGGGCTTATGAAGCCCTTCCCTGCAAAGCCACTGACAGCTGCCGGGGCTCAGCGGGGACTTCTGCCGCTGTCCCCGGCTCTGTAGCACTGCTGAGCTATCAGCAGCCGGGAATTTAAAATCCCCTCCTGCTGGTAGCTCTGATTGTGATTGGCTGAAGCAATTCAGCCAACCACAATCAGAGCTACCAGCAGGCGGGGATTTTAAGTCCCCGGCTGCTGATAGCTCAGAACTACAGAGCCGGGGACAGAGCTAGAAGTCGCGGCGGAGCCCCGGCAGCTGAAGGGAGGTGAGAATTGTTTTTTTTTTTTTTTTTGCACTATTTTAAATGGCTTTTCAGGGAAGGGCTTATGAAGCCCTACCCTGAAAAGCCATTGACAGGATGCCGGCAGCAGGATTCTCTACCGCAGCTGTCATGTGTGACAGCTGCAGTTGAGAATTGAAGAATTCCTTTTGCTGCATCTGCCACAGATGTGGCAGATGTAGCAGCACGGAATTCTCTTAACTAGCGGGGGTGAAGGATACATCGGCCGCATGCGGCAGATGTGTTCTTCATGCCCGCGGGGGTCACAGCAGCGGCGGACAGGTAAGGTTTTTTTTATTCTTTTTGTTTTGCACTAAAATGTTTCTTTTTCAGGGAAGGGCTTATATGTAAAACCCTTCCCTGGAAAAGAATGCAGGGGGCCGGCAGAGCATTGTTTTCAATGGAGCCGCTGGCAGCAGCCACAGCTCCATTGACAACAAGCACGCAGGTGTGTTCACGCGTGCTTTTGCTCGTACCTAGGTGCGGACGTATGTACGCACCTAAGTACGCACCAAAACACGCTTGTCTGAACGCACCCTAACTTGTAATTGGAAGTTTTATAACAAGTCCCATGTATTTTACTTACAATTTTCATTATAACTCCTTGTTACATACTTAACATCATAGTTACATTATTTAGGTAGCAAACTCTCCAGAAACTCTTGTCTTTCTTTTTGTGTAGTGAATAGACTAGTCTATAGATACAAAAGAGAACAGTTTATCAAAGTTAAATAGTTTCATAGTAAATTTACTTTGTCATTCACAATACATACTATGCATATTTTTGCATTTGCATAAAGCTTTGAGAATACCACACAATTCAGTAAGTTTAGTAATTGTTGCTAAGAGCTCCCAAAAGAAATGTCAGTCTTCACAGCAAGTGATGGTTTTTTTGACATATGGCATCAAAGAATCATTAAAACTGCACCTGCTGCAGAGGAGGGCTTTTGCAGACTTTCAAGAAGAAAAGGTTATTTGGAAAATACAAAGGGCAGGTCTTATTGTTTGATCAGAAATACAGTATACTTAAACTACAGTATGCTATATGGTATATTGGGAGCCACAGACACATTTCACCATAGTCATTACAAACAACAATACTTACATTAGTCACTTGATATAATACTGGGTAGGCTGGAAAGTCTGGTTTCACCTAGGCACTTTATTAAAAACTTACACACTGAATGTTCACATTATGTTATCTAAGATGGTCTATATAATCACATCTGGTTTGGAAATAGCATTTCATGCAGTTTTTGCAACTCCCTCTGTCCCATAACTTGTAAAGACTTATATGATATAACTTTTTATTACATTCAGTCAGCAAATATATCTTTATAAAATACAACCCTCCTTATCCATAGTCATATACAAAATTATAGATACATCCACTCAAATTACAACTTCTATTGATTCCCTGAGTGAAAATAAGTTAGCATGTAACAAAAATAAATGTGATTGGACTGAATTTGTTATTGAACTAATTTGCGCTGTAAGGGCTCAGTCAGACGGGTGTTTTTTCGCGCGATTTGCGCATGCGCATGCGTCCGGCGATTTTATAAAACCATTGCTTTGCAATGGTATCGGACACATGAGCGCTTTTTATGCGCTCGTCCGATTAATTATAGAACAGAAATCGCAGATTGCACCTATCTGCGATCTGCGATTCCTGTTCTCTTCTCTAATTCACAGACGTGACTACCACTAAAAACGTATTTTATTAAATGTATTAAAAAACATAAACTGGGCACTACAAAGACAACACACAGCAACCAAGTACCTCCAGACACAGATTCGTTATAGGAGGATAAGGACCTGGAGTTATTTAATACTTGATAAGCGATAAAGAGATGTTTTATGATAACAAACAAAAACACTCTACCCAAGATAGATTCAAGAAAGCAAAGGATAATTCGATATAGGAGCCAAAAGAGCTGGTTTGTTCTATGTATAAACAAGGCAGGGTTACCATTTGGACTCTCACTTGTGATAGAACACTATCACTATCAGTGATCAGGACTCAGGCTCCAACAATTGAGCGCCCTGACTTGTTATAGGTGTCAACAAGACAGGATCACTATCTAGGTATTCACTTATGATGATCAGTACTTGAGTAAGCCAGTGCAAATACTCAGATCAGTACTAGAGTTGGTCAGTACTTATACTCTATGCGTTTCACCATTAGTTTGTTGGATCATCAGGAGATACAGTACTTGAGTCATAGGTTCAGATGTAGAGGGAATGAGAAATCCCCGAGAGAACATCAAACTGATATATAAAAAGCTGTATCTAAGATAAATACAGCAAAACTTGTGTAGTGATCAGAATAAATATCCTTATTATAAGAGAGTTCTATACTCTCAATTGGGGCATTAAGGTAACTCTTAGGGTTGGGGGCCTGCCAGAAGGTACCTCTAAGCAAGAAAGCTTATCTTGTATGCTAGCGGTTAATAGCTAGATGATATATGTAGGTACATAACGAGAGGTGTTTATTTCAAAGTATGCCCGACAATACACGCACAGAGGTAGAGTAGAGCGTCCCCGAAAATATGGGGGGGGGGCACTGCTCTCAAGTATCTGAGCGCTAGAGAGATGGTATAATGCTTGTCATGCACAAATAGCGTATCGAGTTAGAATTTAGGTCATCGATATGGGGATAAGGCATAAAATTATGTCCTGATCTCCTGACCCAATTAATTGCATTTAAGCAGACAAGAATCGCTAAAGTGCTAGGTTCCAACCAAAAGTGCTCGCATTAGAGGTCATTGGTGTGGAGGTATGACATTAGTATGAGTCAAACTCTCCTGACCTAATTGTAGAAGCACTTTTAGACGCTGTGCATGTTCTTAAGATAGACAAGCCATAAAGCTAGTTTCCTAGTAGTTAGATTTCAGGCAAGCAACCCCAGCAACCCCCCCAGATATAGGGCTCAAGAGGGAGCAGAGAAAAGGGTATGACCCATCGCCTTGATGGTAGGCTAGGGAATGAAAAATGCCCCATTTGGAGCTGCTTATATATCCATAGACACGCCTCCAAGGGGGCCGGCTTAATCGATACAGCCAATCGTGGCATGTCAGTCCATAAACAGAGGCTATCTGCGGCTAAGATGCAAGGAAAATCCGGTGTAGTAGTCCCAATCCAGGAAGCTGTACCTGAACAGCCCAGGGCCAGGTTCTGATCCTGGGGTGCAGGCCTATAGCTTCTGGATCCGTCCACCGATTGCCTATACGGAAGGACAAGGCAGCGGTGGGTATCCGGGACACAAGCCGTTACCTAGGTAACGGAGTACGGAACTGACGTCAACACGTAGCTGACGTCACTGCGCACGTAGCGCGCACGTACAGCTTCTTCTGTGGGGATACACCCACTACTTGATGTCGTTGCCTATACTACGGCGTCCTGAAGGACACGCCCGCACATGCATAAACAAGAAAGGGGAGTGTCAAGGACCGAAGACTTGCCGCGGGGCAGGTAGGAGGGACTGGACGGATGCCGGGCCGAACGGACAATCCCATCGTAACGGAGGGAGCGGAGCCAGATAAATGAGGTCACACATGAGGTGTGACTGATACTCAACTAAGCACAATTCTAGAGTATAAAACTCCTGATTAAAACAACATAAAGGACTGATGTCTCCCTTTTGGGCTTGTTATGTGTGTTAGTATCTATATTACAGCCGCTGATGTTTCACAACGATATAATTAATGATGGTAGAATTAACATTGCGGCCTTAAATAAACGTGTAGTGACCAAAAGGTGTTTGGAGAAGGTCTTTAAGATAAGAGAAAAATTTTTTTGAGAGAAGATAGTTGATAGGTAATGGAAGAGGCCAAAACTGTAGTAATCGCGGAAGACCCCTAAAGGAAACAATTGAACAACAATTGTTCGTTTAGGCCAGCCGGTTGGATCGTATCAAACCGATAGATCCATCCTGCTTCTTTTTGCAGAAGCAAGGAATCCACGTCTCCCCTCCTTCCATCAGATTTTATAACTTCCATTCCCTGGAATTTCAAACAGCTCGCGTCACCTTTATGTGATTGTAGGACATGGGTTGATACTGAGGTGGCTTCTTTCCTCTCAATGTTGCCTATGTGTGCTAATATCCTGCGGCGGAATTGCTGCCTAGTTTTCCCTATATATTGTTTCCCGCACCTGCAGGTAATGAGATAGACAACGTTGGTGGAGAGGCAGTTGATAAAGTCCCTTGTGACATACTCTTTCCCTGTTGTAGTAGATCCAAAAGTATTCCCTTTCTTAATAAATTTGCACGCCAAGCAGTTAGTACATGTAAAGGTGCCCGTAGGGATGGAGCGGGAAAGCCAGTCACCTTGTGATTTTGGTGATTTGAAGAAGCTCTTAACTAAGTGGTCTTTGATGTTACGGCCACGTCGATAGGTCACTTTGGGATGCGTGGGAATGAAAGTTTTCACGTCTTTATCATTTTGAAGGATATCCCAGTACGATTGGAGTATCTCGAGCACTTGTTTCTGTCCGGTATCGTAGGTGCCGATAATGCGCATGTCTGTTGACTCATCGCGTTTTTTTGGGATGAGTAACTCATTTCTATTACAGGTACGTGCATGTTGTTCAGCTTTATCCAGAATGTGAATAGGGTACCCTCTTCGTAAAAACCTATCTCTCAATTTATGGCATTCACTATTGAAGGTGTGCTCCTCGGAGCAGTTCCTTCGAATTCTTAGGACCTGCCCCTTAGGAATGCCTTGTCTTAGAGGCTAAGGGTGGAAGCTATTCCAACAGAGTAAGCTGTTAGTTGCAGTTTTCTTATGATACAGGTTTGACGTGATCCTGCCATCTTGTTGAATTTCAATGATTACATCCAAGAACGTCATGGATGATTTGTTAATGTCAGCTGTAAATTTCAAATTTAAATCGTTGCTATTCAACCAAGTGACACAATCTTGGAACTGTGGTTTAGAACCTGTCCAGAGGATCAAGATGTCATCGATGTATCTGATCCAGGTAAGAATGTTACTGGACCAGTCGTGATTTTCGGTGGAGAAAACGTATTTTTCTTCCCACCAGCCCAGGAGCAGATTTGCGTACGTAGGGGCACATGGCGTCCCCATCGCGGTGCCCCTGAGCTGGTGGAAAAACTTTCTGTTAAACAGAAAGTAGTTGCGTGTTAATACGAATTCTAACAGTTGTAAAACGAATTTGTTTTGTACCTGATAGTGTACCCCTCTTTGGGACAGAAAATGTGCAATAGCTCTCAGCCCCACATCGTGGGGAATAGAGCTATACAGTGCCTCGACATCAAGGCTCGCCACCCATGTATCGGGGGTAACTGAGATTCCTTCAATCTGACGTAAGACGTCCATCGTATCTTGTGCAAAAGATGGTAGGGCTAAGACAAATGGTCTCAGCAACCGATGTTCTCTTCTCTATATGCGCTCAATGGGGCCGGCGGCAGCAGCGCCGACCCCATTGAGAACATATAGTAGACAAATCATTCTCTTCTGCCACAGCTGTAACAGCTGTGGCAGAGAAGAACGATGTTTGCCCATTGAATTCAATGGAGCTGGCAATACAGCCGGCTCCATTGAAAGCAATGGGCTGTCGGCGATCGCACAATGAATTTTCGGGAAGGGCTTAAAAATATAAGCCCTTGCCGGAAATTCATCCAGAAATGTGTAAAAACAAAAAAAAATATATACTTACCTGGTCCCGGCAGACGGAGTTCAGCGCGGCAGGCCGGCAGTTCTCCTGAACTGCTCTCAGTATTCAGCAGCCGGGGATTTAAAATCCCCGCCTGCTGAATGAACTGCCTCTGATTGGTCACAGCCTCACCAATCAGAGGCAGCTCTCACTCACACCCATTCATGAATTCAGTGACTGAACTCTGTCTGCCGGGACCAGGTGAGTATATATATTTTTTTTGTTTTTACACATTTTTGGATGAATTTCCGGCAAGGGCTTATATTTTTAAGCCCTTCCCGAAAATTCATCGTGAGATCGCCCGCAGCCCATTGCTTTCAATGGAGCCAGCTGTATTGCCGGCTCCATTGAATTCAATGCGCTGGACAGCTCCGGCCCGTTTCTATTGAAACGCGGCTAGGAGCAGATTTTTCGGGCGATTTTTCGGCCCTGGTCACGCGATTTGCAGATGCGCATCCGTCATGCGATCCGCAAATCGCAGCAAAAAACGCCCGTGTGACTAAGGCCTAAGACTGCATTTGTTCCCCTTAAAAGTTTGGACATCGAAAGATGCATTAATTCTCTCTCCATGCTTTATAAGCAGTTATATTTAATACGTTCTTCTTCAAACACTCTCTAAAGCCATGGACAGGTAGAGTCAGATGTCATTTCTCACTATGTACTGGAGATAAGATATTGAAAACTTTGATTGGTCCCATAATTCCCACCAGAAATCATCTTATTCAAGTTAGGCCTGTTTCACACAGGCAACGGCATATTGCCGCAAGTAAATCACAGCGATATCGCATAGGTGGTCTGTGCAATATTGCTACATTTTCTCATGGCGATATAGCGACTTTATGTTGTCACAAAGTCGCACAACTTTCTAGCGCTCTTTTGCCAGGATTTGCACACAGGGAGGTTGAAATATAAACCCTACCATGAAAATAAGCCCTAGCTGCATAAAAAGGCACAAATACATCACCTAAGAAATAACGTAAGAGAAATTGTAGAGGGTGATGAGGTGAAAGCAAAACTATTTTATAGCTTTTTCTCCAGTGTATTCATTGAGATGCAGAGTAATAATGTATACTCTCCACTAAATGTCAGTAGTCTAATCCAGGAAGAAGTGCAGAGACATCTTAAAAAGAATCAAATCGACAAATGCCTGGGTCCTGATGGCATACACCACCAGGTTTTAGGGAATTAAGTAATATGATAAGCTGACCCTAGTTTCTTATATTTAAGGACTCAATAGTGATGAGGTCTATTCTACTGGATTGGCGCATGGTCAATGTTGTGCCAATATTCAAAAAGGGGTCAAAAAGTGAACCTTGAAATTACAGGCCGGTAAGTCTTACTTCTATTGTGGGTAAAATGTTTTAAGGATTTGTAAGAGATTCTATCCCAGAGTACCTCAAGGAAAATAGCTGTATAACTCTGTATCAGCATGGGTTTGTGAGAGATGGCTCCTGTCAAACTAGCCTGAGCAGCTTCTATGAGGAGGTAAGTTCCAGACTGGACCGGGGAGAATCACTGGATCTTGTATATCTGGACGTTTCCAAAGTGTTTGATATTGTGCTGCATAAAAGGTTGGTATATAAAATGAAAGTGCTTGGCCTGGGTGAGAATGCATGTAAGTGGGAAAGTAACTGGCTCAGTGATAGAAAACATAGAGTGGTTATAAATGGTACATACTCTGATTGGGTCACTGTTATTAGTGAGGTACCACAAGGGTCAGTATTGGGCCCTATGCTTTTTAATATGTTTATTAATGACCTGGTTGAAGGATTGAACAGTAACATATCAATATCTGCAGATGACTCAAAACTATGTAAAGATATGAACACAAGAGAGGGCACAAAGCGGTTGCAAGAGGATCTGGATAAGTTGGGGGCTTGGGCTGAAAAGTAGCAGATGAGGTTTACCACTAATAAATGTAAAGTTCTGTTCATGGGCAGGGGAAATACATGTCACCATTACACACTAAATGGCAAACCAGTGGGTAACACTGTCATGGAAAATGACTTGGGGATTTTAGTTAACTGTAAGCTTAACTGGAGCAACTAGGCAAATAGGTTCATAGGGTGCATCAAAAGAGGTTTAGGGGCACATGACAAGAGCATTGTTCTTCCTCTTTACAAGTCACAAGTCAGACCACACATGGAATATTGCAGTTTTGGATACCGGTACTCAAGACAGACATATCAGAGCTTGAACAGGGACAAAAGCAGGCAAGTAAAGTAATAAATGGAATGGGTGGACTACAATACCCAGAGAGGTTATCAAAATTGGGATTATTTAGTTTAGAAAAAAGATGGCCAAGGGGCAACCTAATAACTATGTATAACTATATCAGAGGACAAAACATCTCTCCCATCATCTATTTAAACCCAGGACTGTAACTGTAACAAGGGGGCATCTTCTACGTCTAGATGAAAGAATGTTTCTACACTGAGTTTTTTTTACAATATTATATGTTATAATCATTAATAACTTCAAAAGGGTTGTTGATCCAGGGATTATTCTGATTGCTAGATTGGAGTCAGGAAGGATTTTTCCCCCTTAAATGGGGAAAATTCACCTTTACCACATTGCTTTTCTTTTTGCCTTCCTCTGGATCAATGTTGGGGGTTTATAGGCTGAACTGGATTTACATGTGTCTTATATTGGCCTTTGAAAGGGTTGTTGATTCAGACATTATTCTGATCGCCAGAGTAGAGTCAGGAAGGAATTTTTTTCCCTTAAATGGGAAAAAAATTGCCTTTACCACATTGGTTTTCTTTTTGCCTTCCTCTGGATCAACATTGGGGGGTAATAGGCTGAACTGTATGGATATATGTCTTTTATCGGCCTTACATACTATGTTACTATGTTATTAAGGTGACTCATTATATTCAAGTCCTTTAATCCTGATAATGCTATACATATACAATTTTATATATTTCTTCATCCTATTAAACATAGATAGATAGATAGATAGATAGATAGATAGATAGATAGGAGATAGATAGATAGATAGATAGATAGATAGATAGATAGATAGATAGATAGATAGATAGATAGATAGATAGATAGATAGATAGATAGGAGATAGATAGATAGATAGATAGATAGATAGATAGATAGATAGATAGATAGATAGGAGATAGATAGATAGATAGATAGATAGATAGATAGGAGATAGATAGATAGATAGATAGATAGATAGATAGATAGATAGATAGATAGATAGATAGAATGAATTACCCTTCAATACATAACCTCTAACATAGACTAAGTATGTATTTAATGCAAAATCCAAGACCATTCTATGAATTTAGAAGATTTCCTTCTGGTATATTCAAAAGGGAAAGATAACACTAAATAAGCTTGATAACACTCTTTTGTGTCTTTATGTGTGGCAGGAGTACAATGAAGCTAAATGTCAGACTTTCTCCTTGATTTTTCATGCCAAGAAAAGACATATTGCATATAAAGTACAGATCTCCAAGAGTTGTGGTTATAACTAAGTTTTTTAGTATTCATATAATACATTTATGTTAAACTTGGGGAAATGTAACCTGTTGATTGATGTTTAAGTACTAGCAATAAGAATAACACAGACTACATTGTAGTTAAACACTATTAAAAAGATTAGCACCATTAAATCTTGTTGTAATATCCTATATCTTATAGTATAGATAAGGAGGTAATTTTCATATGAATTACACTAAAATTGCACATTATATAACATACTTATTCTAACACTGTACCTTAATGTATTACATGAACATAGAGACATACACATGAGTTTGTAACTCATGTATACACTTTTGACGCACAGAAAGGCCTGCACTTGCTATTCACAGCTATTGCCTTCATTATAAAAGTCCCTATAAATGTTAAAGCCATATCATTGCCAGTCATACTACCCCATATAGGTACTTAACAATGTCACTCAAGGTACCCTGTATAATAATGTCAACTGTATGCCAACAATGCCAGTCAATTTCTTAATACTCATGTTTATGTACTAATGACAGTGGTCAGGTAAGTAGTGCTTCCCAAAGGCATACTCACCATACAAGCAGACTATGCTTCTGCTCTTGGGCCCATCCCTGAACTCCCCCCTACTTCTTGATATTGAGCCATGGCACTTGCGATTAGGCAGAGCTCAGTACATAAAGACTTTTACAGCTTTATTGACTTCAATACTAGCTGCATAAATCCATGTGGACTGAGCTTTTCCCAAGTGGTAGCTGCAGGCAGACATATTGTTATTATGCACTGTGTACCGGGAGACTGGGGGCCTAGAGCTGTATAAGGTACATTCATCAATGTATCTATGACAGTTGTCCGGCATGAATATATTGGAAAATGCAGTACTCAGACTGTGCGTCATATTTATGAAGCACATGCTGCCCTTTTTCCGGCATAAATTGGACAAAGTTGTCAAGGCTTCAAAATTGTGCAAAACGTAACTTGATTTTTAGAAATTTCCTTCACCCCTTACTTAGGAAAGTATTAGAAACATCTGACCTGATGTTTTCACGTAAGCCAGACTCATCAGCTGGGTGTTTACCTGGTTGAAAAATGTGTTTACATACTGCACAGGGTAGAGGTACCGGCACAATGCTCACGGAGTGCACGAGTATTAAAGCAGTTTCTCTATATTATCTGTTTTAAAAATATAATGAACATAATCTTTTAGAAACTTTGCTGAAGCTCATAATGGGGTTCAGGGCCCACACTACATTTTGCTTTTGGATTCAAGACATAGACCAAGACACTCAGTACTGTTCTTACTAAAGGAGGGGTTTTCCCCTTTCACTGTAAACGTAGACATGAAAGATTGTATGTGTCTGAACTCAGATATGACCCAGAGACTTCTAAGACTATGTTGCATTATCAGTCTTGAAGAGGTTTTGTCATTACAGCAAAACCCCATCCAACCGCGTCCACCTGCTGGGCTGGGTCAAAAATAATAAAAGAGGGCATGCTCACATCTCCTGGACCCCTGAATAAGGACCCCAGCATCACTGACCCAAACTCCTGGCATTATGTTAACCAGGATGTGAACACTGGTACCAGGAGTGTCAACGGTGACACTGCAGCCTCTGATTGGCCGCAGCAATCACCTGACTTTTGCCTGGCGGTCTACCAAGAAGACTCTCAGAGGCATCCCGGGGCTCCAGAAGAGGTGAGAATGCCCTCTTTTGTTATTTTTATCCAGGGCAGGGGGTGGATGGGGTTGAGCAGGGTTTTGTTGTAATGACAAAACCCTTATAAATACTGCACTATAGAGTTAAAAGTTCTCATTATTGGGCTGTCAACCTTTGTAGTTTGTAGTAATAAAGAAAATAATCAATATAGCTTTCACTAAAAATTGAATGACAATTTATTATGATTTTCTGGCATACATTTTTCTGATAACTGGTTTGACACTTGCTTTAAAGCTATAAGGCCTCATGCCTGCAATACCTAAATGCCATTTGTGTAATTTTAATGCAAATAATTGTTTAGGCCTAGGAGAAGTGTTCCTTCCCTACACATATAATAATTCAAGGTTTTGTCTGACCTGTAAAAGTCACACTCTAACTCTAACCAAAACAACCCAATGGGACTAAGAATGTGTTAGTTATATTAAATCATCAATAATTGGTCAGTAATAGGCCAATCAATTTGTAAGGTAGTTCTTGTTGGCAGTTAGCCAGAATCCTGCCTTAAAGGTCCAGATTGACAGTTGCAATCGATTTTGGATCCAAGGACGATAAAATCTTGGACCGACTCAGTGTTGATTTTTATGTTCACTGTTCACCAAGGCTTACCATGGTCATGACTTTCATGTTCTTGCTGTTTAGTTGGATAAGGTATTCCAGGACCCTTTCACTTTCTGCAAGCAGGGTGGTGTCATCTGCATATTGGAGGTTGTTAACATTTCTGCCACCGATTTTAACTCCAATTTCTAATTTGTCCAAATAGCATCACCTCATGATCGTTTCTGCATACAGATTGAAAAGGACTAGTGATAGAATGAAGCCTTGCCGTACGCCTTTCTAGGAATCAAGAAAGGCGTACGACAAGGCTGTATTCTATCACCAGCCCTTTTCAATCTGTATACAGAAACGATCATGAGGCGATGCAATTTGGACAAATTAGAATTATAATGATTAACTAACCTCAATTAATATTAAATATTTCTCTGCTGTTTGCAAACTATATCTGGCAACAAAGCAAATAATACAGCTGATGTGCTACCGTATCTAAACTGACAGGAGTATAAACTTTTAAACAAAGCTTACATCTAAAACCTGTCAGCAATTCTATTAGGACAATACAAAAAATGTAGCATTTTATGCATTTTCAGGATATATTCATCCAAATTAGAACAATTAGGGTTAAGTTTCGATTTTGTCTCTGTAAGATTTTATAACTGTGATGCAAAATTTATACGCTTTTACAATCTCCCGCTGTGCTTAGTCTGGGCTACATTCTTTTATGTTTAGAAAACACATAAAATGTGTGTGAAACAAACCTAGAGGGATATAAAAGTTCAACAATTGGAGCTTGCATATTATTGGATATGTAAAATAATTTTCGTCTATAGTACTAGGAAATGTAGTGTAAAACTGTACATGTAGTAATTACCTTAAATAACTTTTGGACAAGGAAATAGAATGTCATTCATAAAAGCAACATATTCACAAATGTATCTAAAATTATTATACAAATTGCAATAATTCTGGGTTTTACAATTTCCTGAGAAAAGTTTAGTAATGCATCTAAAGCAAAAAATGTAATTGCAAGTATTAAAAAATCCTACAAATCAACTGTTTTTATGGCTCTAATGCATCCACAGTAAAAAAAAATGAAGCAGCTTTGCAAATAACCTTGATTGGAGATATCAATTTTGTGTTTATATATCCTATGCAGACCTACATTTGTATCAAATGTTAACTTGATATTTAGCACGTTATGATAATGTGGCAGCATTGTTCTAGAAACTCTCTGGAATTTTCTCCTACAGTCATGATCCATTTTGTCTATTTGGTAGACTGGGAAGAAGTACAGGGCAGATGGAAGCGAATATGAATGCAGAATCACACTACACAGGATTTGTGATTTTCAATGTAGGATTGGTATTGCTTACAATGAGTCATTAATATATATCCAGATTCATAATATATAGTTAAATCAAAATAACAGCCTGGATTTACTACTATGTAAAAAAAACTAAAGTTCAAAACTAGAACCCAATAAAATACAGCTTCTTCACAATTGGCAGACACTTTCTCTCTCCTATGATAAATATAGATCATACATTTATACTTACATCTAGGTGTGCCTGCTGCTTTATTATTTCAAAATGGAAATTGATAGAAAATAACTATACTCACCATTTTTGCTTTTTTTTATAGAGTTTCTAAATGTACCACATTTTATGTTTTCCCAAAGCTTACCCACCCATGAGCATGCCACATAAAGTCATTTGTGCAAATATTCTTGAACAAGAATGGCCCAAAAAAAGAACATGCAACAATGTTTCTATCTCAGACTACCGGGTTCTTTTCATGTGCGAGCTCTGTCAATCTCACATTTGGACAGCTCTCGCTTGAAAATATCCCATGTAAATACAGCTTTTAGTAAAATTATACTTGTGAGCATTGAGAAGTGTGATCTTCACTTTCATCAGTGAGACATGAGTCCCTCTAATCAGAAGACTCTTCAACATGTTGAAGGATGTGCCTCTCTCTGTCAGTAGAATATCAGGCATAGGCATAGTTCCCTCCTCCCAGAAGAATCTTCAACATGCTGGGAAGCATGTATTTCTCTATCAGCTATTAAATGAACCTCTGTCTGTTGTGTCAGTTGAAGGCTTCTAAGCGTGGCATGTCTGAATCTATCCAAAGACAGCCAGTCCTCCCTGTGTGAAGAGGATTCAGTTGTTCTCTGGGATGCATGCCAGATCACATCTTATGAAAGAAGGACTTCCCTCTGAGAGCTACTTTTATTTTGTCTATGTAAGCACATCCAGTTTGTAGCTAGTGTATTTTGACTCAACAAAGATTTTCTTTGTTGAGGTATTATCAGCAAAAAAAAGCAATTCAAAGTAGAAGAAATGAAAAAAAGGCAAGTTAAGAGTAAAATTAGCCTTACAGTATGAAAAGTAAGCTTCGCCACAAAATAAACATACTTTGGCAAACTTATGAAACTATCTGAAAAACAAAATAGCAACCAATCACGATGAAACTTTCATTTCTCATAGCATCCTACAAAGTGAAAGAAGCACAGTGATTGGTTGATATGGGCCACAAAGACAGGTTATCTTTTAGAGAGTGTCATAAACCTGTCCCAAAGTATCGCAAGAAAATACATAAATTGCAAATGCAAAAATTACATTTTGTATTCTGAGTTCTAACCATACCACAGTTTGAGCCGTGAATACTGTATATATGCTTAACCCCTTAATGACGCGGGCATTTTTCTTTTTCCATTTTCGTTTTTTCCTCCCCCCTTTAAAAAAATCATAACTCCTTTATTTATCCATCCACATCGCTGTATGAGGGCTTGTTTTTTGCGGGACGAGTTGTATTTTTCAATGGTACTATTTAAAGTACCATATAATTTACTGAAAAACTTTTAAAAAATTCTAAGTGGAGTAAAATGAAAAAAAAAACGACATTTTGCCATCTTTTAGTGCGTCTTGCTTCTACGGCGCACAAATGGCAACAAAAACGACATGATAACTTTATTCTATGGGTCGGTACGATTACTACGATGCCAAACTTGTATAGGTTTTTTTTTACTATACTCCTCTTTTTTTTTTTAAAAGACATAAAATTTTTTTCAATTATTTTCTGCGGTCATTTTGTGCGCGCAATAACTTTTTTATTTTTCCGTCGATGTAGTTGAGCAAGGTTTCATTTTTTGCGGGATGTCCTGTAGTTTCTGATAGTACTGTTTTGGAATACATACGACTTTTTGATCGCTTTTTATTGCGTTTTTTCTGGGAGACAGGGTAACTAAAAAAATGCATTTCTGGCGTTCTTCATTTCTTTTTTCGAACGACGTTCACCGTGCGGGAAAAATTATGTGGTACTTTGATAGTTCGGACTTTTACGGACGCGGTGATACCAAATACATATTTTTAATTTATTATTTAGATTTTTTAATAATAGATATGGCAAAAGGGGGGTGATTTAAACTTTTACAACTTTTTTTTTTTTTCAATTAAAAAAAAACTTTATTGATTTTTTTTTTTACTTTACTTCGAAGTCCCCCTGGGGGACTTTAAGATGCGATGCTTTGATCGCTCCTGCAGTATGACGTAATGCTATAGCATTACGTCATATTGCTTTTTGACAGGCAGTCTATGAAGCCACCCCACGGGGACGGCTTGATAGGCAGTCTGCTAAGGCAGCCCTGGGGCCTTTCATTAGGCCCCCGGCTGCCATGACACATGCACGGCTCTCCCGATCTCACCGCGGGGGGGCCGTGCGGGACCCCCGAACATCGTTCGGGGGATTTAAATGCCGCTGTCAGAATTGACAGCGGCATTTAAATGGTTAATAGCCGCGATCGGCCCCGCGGCCGCTCGCGGCTATTGCCCGCGGATGTCAGCTGTTATAAACAGCTGATGCCCGCACTGTATGAAGAGAGGTTGCATCGCAACCTCTCTTCATACATACCCCGACGCTCCATGACGTACCAGGTACGTCATTGGTCGTTAAGGGGTTAATACGGTATATCCATCTTTTCTGCTTCCTTTTGGCTGTGCATGTTTTTGCGTTTGTGACTTGCATCTATTAGAACCAATGCTTTTCAATGGCAGCGGTCACATGACCGATTTTTACCTGCGCAAAAAATTTGCATCAGTAAATAATAGAACAGCGAATTGCAAGACAAAACTAACAGTGGCATCAGGATTTTTTGTATGTGAAACCCCTGAATGCTTTCACCCTGTGGTCAATGGGGCCGCAATGCGTCAAAAATTTGCGGGACCGAAGCAGGTGGCACGTTCTAAAAATCGCACTTGGGTGCATTCAAAATTCACACATAAAGTGTAATACCATCGCTATCCCCTGCTGTGGCCATGACAGCTGCAGCAGGGGATTCCATGGATGTAAAACCCCTGGATGCTGTCACATCCAGGGGTTTCACCTTGTGGTCAATAGGGCCGGCGGCAGCATCGACAACCTTATTGACAACATACAGAGAAGATTGTGCACTGTGGCAGAGGATCTCTTCATCTCTGCGGGGACTCCACTCATCACTTAACACTGTGACAGCACTGTCACAGTGTTCAGTAACAAAAGCACTCCCCGCAGAGATGAAGAATTCCTCTGCCACAGCTGTCACCAGGATCGCAATGCTATCCCATTGAATTCAATGGAGCCGGCACTACAGCAGGCTCCATTAAAAGCGGTGAGATGCTGGCAACCCCAACAGTGATTTTCAGGGAAGGGCTTGAAATACAAGCCTTTAATGTATTTTTACCATCTGACAATGGCCAATTAAAATCAATAAATTGTCCATGTTAAGCATGAACATTCAAAGTTCTTCATAAATGGAAATGGTCATTGACTGAGTGGTTCCTCTCTATCAACCCATAATTCTCTAATAGGCCATTTAAAATGTATTTTCAGAGCCAATTTAAAAATGCACTGAAAATCTAAAACTTTACCTGAGAATAAGGGCATGATTTTTGGACTTTATCCATTCAACATTCACTGTGTGATATAATACTATCTTTCTCATGTAAATGCAAACTTCTCTATGATTCTTTACGTTAATATTTAATATTGTAAATGCTGATGTCAACCAGTTCTAGCAGACAAATATATTTAAAGTATATTATGACGATAGCACTAAAAAGGTATTCAAAACTTGATTTTATTTACCAATCATGTGCCTTTTCTTCTGTTAGATTGGTGGGTCTTTGAAATCGTGATAGATGTTATCCACTGTTGAACGTCAAATCAGGTTTAGATAGTGGCCCATTGCTCACTTTGCTTACTCTGAACAAGACTTGTGTCCTTTGGACATTATATAGAGTACAAAATCCATTCTGTGTTTATACAATTGATAGAAGTCTACAGATAGGGAGATGCTAGCTACAAATGAGTAAAATACATGCAACCATGTAGGGGTATAGTAAAAATTCATTTGAATGTGTACTTAACCTATATATTCTTGGTTCACCAACTAATTGGCTTCCTTGTCCATTGCAAAAAGCACAAAATTTGCACAAAAATACAGCCTATTATTTCCAATGGGTATATTTACATATGCAAATATTCTCTTGCAGCAATGCTGTGATATCAAAAAATTGCAGTATGTTCTATTTTTACCCTCATGTACATGCACGTTTCATGCCAGTGTGATGTAATTTAAATTTTTTCCTTATAAAGAAGCGTTCATTTGCATGTCATTTTCTCACCAATTGCATCATACTTGCATAGAAAATCACATTTTTGCAAGCATAATATCGTTCCGAGTTTGTTGGACCAATATCATGCTCGCCCATGTAACTATGACCCAAGGGTAACAATGTATGAGAAATAAAAGGATTCTGTTTTGCAACAAACATGAAAATTGATGTTGTGTTTTTAATAGTGATCCATAAATATTTTTATGTACAGCATGGAAGATTTAACAGTAGTATTGCAAAATGTTTACAAATACAGTAGAACATGACACAAATTGTGCAAAATATAGCAAAATCAATTAGCATAATATGTTTAAAACAACCTGTTAAGCATGTAGGACACTTTACTTTCTAGCAACGCATGACTGGCATACATTGGTATCAAAATTTTGCCCCAAAATGGCAAATATTATGCATTACAAAATTCCTTTTAGCTAAGCCTCTCTTAGGGCTTATTCAAACAGGCGTACATCGGTAAGGTTTCTATGCCCAGTCGATATACGCTGTCCCTCTTGGCAAGGGTAGGAGGCGGCATGGGACGGGAGCTAGTGCACTGAGCTCCTGCCCCCTCTCCGCCTCTCACCACTGTTTGCAATGGGAGGGGCTAAGTTCTGCCCCTGTCCCACCCCCTCCCATTGCAAACAGTGGTGGGGGGCGGGAAGAGGGTGGAAAGAGGGCGGGAGCTCAGTGCACTAGCTCCTGTCCCATCCCGCCTCCTCCCCTTGCAAAGAGGGGTTGAGTATATCAGCAGGGCGTGAAAACCCGACTGATATACGCCCATCTGAATAAGCCCTTAAGCTGTTTTTCAAAACTGTCAGGGTAAGAGTAAAAAGTGTCGTAAACACATAACTTTGGTACATGTCATGTACTCTCATCTCTTTGTGCAGTTGGGGCCAAACACTTTACTAGTTTACTTAGTACTAAAGTAATGGCCCTTTTACACAGGATGACAGCCGAGTAAATGACTGCAGAAGCATTGATGTCACCGATAATGTCATTAGCGCTCATGCAGAGAGTTTACGCTGACAGATTTCACCGCTGGATTGTGGGCTTCTGGTTGGCTTCTCACTCAGTGATTCACTTCTATGTGAAGCACTGCGTGGGTAGCGTTTGAATGACAAGCCTGTGATCCAGCAATGGATATTTATTAGAGATGAGCGAGCGTACTCGGAAAAGCACTACTCGCTCGAGTAATTTGCTTTATCCGAGTATCGCTGTGCTCGTCCCTGAAGATTCGGGTGCCTGCACGGAGCGGGGAGCTGCAGGGGAGAGCGGGGAGGAACAGAGGGGAGCTCTTTCTCTCCCTCTCTCCCGCCCGCTCTCCCCTGCTCCCCGCTGCGACTCACCTGTCAGCCGCAGCGGCACCCGAATCTTCAGGGACGAGCACAGCGATACTCGGATAAAGCAAATTACTCGAGCGAGTAGTGCTTATCCGAGTACGCTCGCTCATCTCTAATATTTATGCATTTTCTCTGCATCATTATCGCTCAAACTCGATTGTTTGAATGAGTTTTGAGTGATAATCATCCCATGTAAATGGCCCATAAGGTGCCTTTTCTGAACTTTATCAACAACAAACAAATTTAGAATGTGGAATAATTAGATGTAACGTGACACTCAAAAGTATTGAATTAATAACATTAGATATTATTCATAGCACAATAGTTGGATGTGTAACAAATGTTGCATCATTTGTTTATTTAGATTAAGAAAATTGTGTTGTAGTTTTCATGTAACAAATTTCTTAACTTATTAAATGCATAATCTAAATGTAATATAATAAATCTGATATTTGACTAAAAAAAATCTAAATTCAGGATGTTAAACTGTTTAAAATGTTTAAAATATCATATAAGTTTGAGATTCACTTCATCATTCCAAAATATCTGTTGTAGTTAACTTTCTGCAAACAAACGCACAGGGCCACAGCTGCTTTATTCTAGGATTTCTGGACTGTGCATTTATGACTGTGAATACATACAGTAGCTATGGGTTTTATAGTGCACCTTGTTGTGTTTTGCCCACAGCAATCACAATCTGAATATTGCTATTGAAAGTACTATACTAAAACACTATCCAAAGCACTTTTTTCTCTTTCAATATAACTTTTGCTGTCCTTTGAAGTAAATAACTCCAAATACTTTTTTAGTTTTAGAATAAAATGTGGAGGCAATAAGAGTTGCAAAGCTTTTTCTGTCAAAGTCAAAGTCTACATACCTTTCATGACTATGTGAGACAGCAGAATAACAATAATTCATTGGCAATGTGAACTTCAAATTATTATTCAAATTATCATTTATCGGCATTTCACCTATGGTAGTATAAGTATAAATGAACAATGCGTTCTGTTATTAACCCCCCTCCTCCTATGGATTACCCCCTGCTGCGCTCATTCATCTAGAAAAAGACATACATGCACAGCTTGGGATTGTGCACAGGGAGGGTACTTCCAAAAACTCTAGCTCAGTATATAAAGGAACTGTATACCATACAAGTCACACTGAGTCCATGGAACCTGTTCTGTTATTAAACCTCCAACCTCTACGCCCATTGATTAAATTGAATTGTGCCTATTGATCTAGAAAGAGACAATTTTATTAAAAATCACAGCTTGATGCAGGAAGCTGCTTCTAAAGGCTCAAGATTGGGCTAAATTACTGCCAGAACCTTGTTCTTGGTTTTGTTTTAAAACCAAGAAACTTGGCCATTCGAAGTTGGGGCTGCATGTACTGTACTTGCAGCTCTTACTTCAGTCTATGTGGAGGAGAAGTGTATGGTGGCAGTAGAATATGCCGACAGGCAGCAGAGATAAGGGATTACAGATCTTCCTCCTGTCCCTGTATGGTTTAAAGGACCATTTACACGGAGCGATGATCGTTCAAAAATCACTCAAACGACAGTTTGAGTGACAGCTTTGAGCGATCATTTTGCATGAACTATTAAGTAGCTACTCAGCTACTGAATAGCTTATTAGCATGCAAATGAAGCCTTTAGCTGAATGCAGTTAATAGCTGGAGGGCTTTTATCTGCATTCAGCTCCTTTGTTCTCCGATGGATTAAATAGCTGAAACAATGCTTTCCACACTACCTGCAGAGAACTCAGCGTGCGGTCCTGATAAGACCGCATGACGATTTTTAGTCTGGCTTGAATTTAATAATCAGCTAGCAGAGCACTAAAAGTGAATGATGGCCGCTCGTTTAGACGCAACGATTATCACTCAAACGATCGTTTTTTAGCGATTTTTGAGCGATCATCGCTCCGTGTAGATGGGCCTTAAGATCGGTAGCATGAACTTTTGTAGATACTTACTCTCTAATTGTGACATTTGTGGTTCTTTTTTTCCAGAAAAGGAGCACCTGCTCACCTAATCATTCTTCTGCAACTTATTAGGCTGTTTAGCTGTACAGCCTACTCATTTAACCTCTCAGATGCCTCCCTTAATGTTGGCTACATTGCTTAAATGGTTTTACGAAAAAATAATAAAAAAATGTTTTTTTTATAATACAGTATTTTATTTTTGGAAAGAGACACAAAATGAGTGCATTTTCCTGGGTTATAGTATTTAGTAAGAGCTATAAAATGCTGTCAAAAGATAGCAAGCAAACATTTTTCACATTCTGGCATATGGTCGTTTTACATATGCCAACAGTATTTTCAAATATTCAGCATGCCTTATTACATGATATTTTAAAGATTTTTTTACAACATTGAAATGAATGGGAATTATGTGAAATACATGACTCAAGTATTTTACTAAATAGTGCGTGTGTGACCTTCAATTTAGTGGTGTTTTTTCAGCATTTTTCTTTACAAGATAGGAGTTGAAAACACCAGAAAATAAGTAAACTCAGCCCTCTATCACTCTAACACATTCTTCTCTGAAGTAAAAATGGAGAATGGATCTGAATGTAGAGTTTCTAACTATTGTCCTCCAGGGTCATCCAATTTTGTGGAATCCAACTGACTCTGAGTACAGTGACCACACAAGGAAAACTTTGACATGAGAATGTTTTGTCAGAAGCTGAGCCCCAATTGGGCTAGACTTCATGACTATCAGAAGCTTCTGATATGTAAATTTATGCAGTTGTGGCTATAATTTTTTTAATGTATATAAATGTTCTCCATGTGTTTGTGCAACACATAGGTGCAGATTTGCTATTGAGAATGAGTCAGCTTTCTGTTGCACATTGCACCAGAACACTGTCTTACATGCTTTGCACCACATTTATGATGTATTTTATTAATAATAATTTTTAATTATTTATATAGCACCAACATATTCTGCAGCGCAACAATTCAAAAAAAAGGTTGCGAATTGGTGAGTAAGGGGCATAACCTCATTATGACTTTTTGCGGCAAATGTGCCAAGATTTTGATACAATATCAGTCATAAAACTAAGCCAATTAATAGGTGGTATACATTTAGATTGGATAGTCGAAATAAGTGCCACATTTGTCATCCAGAAATACTTTCTGTTATAAATCTGGCACCTTTTAAGTTTGTCTACCCTAAGTTTGCATTGTCTAAGTTTAGATAGTATTAGTAAATATGCCCCACAGGTTATTTTAATTTGAACATTACATCATTGTTATATGTAAGGCTCATTTATGGTCATAGCTAATGACTCATGTATCCTGGTCCTCATGTTCCTCTTATGCCATATCCACCACCCCCACCCCTGCACAGCTCCATGTGAGCCAACTGTGGACAAACCATAATCATGGTTATTATAATAATTATAACAGTTCTAATTATAATAATTATTATAATTTTCAACTGCATCATTGTCAATGTTTCCTCTATGCCTCAGGGCAGTTGGAGAGCTGGGCATTCCCTTTAAGTTGAGCAATACAGAACCTTATCAATTAAATATTAAAGGGGTTGTCCCGAGAAAGCAAGTGGGGGTAAGCACTTCTGTATGGCCATATTAATGCACTTTGTAATATACATCGTGCATTAAATATGAGCCATACAGAAGTTATTCACTTACCTGCTCCGTTGCTGGCGTCCCCGTCTCCATGGTGCCGTCTAATTTCAGCGTCTAATCTCCCGATTAGACGCGCTTGCGCAGAAGGGTCTTCTCCCTTCTCTTGGGTCTCGGCACGAGCTGAGTTCTGGCTCCGCCCCCTTCTACGCGTCATCACGTAGCTCCGCCCCGTCACGTGTGCCGATTCCAGCCAATCAGGAGGCTGGAATCGGCAATGGACCGCACAGAGCCCACGGTGCACCATGGGAGAAGACCCGCGGTGCATCGTAGGTGAAGATCCCGGCGGCCATCTTGGTAAGGTAAGTAAGAAGTCACCGCAGAGCGGGGATTCGGGTAACTACTAAACTTTTTTTTTTTTTACCCATCCCTTGTGTTTGTCTCGCGCCGAACGGGGGGCCTATTGAATAAAAAAAAAACCCGTTTCGGCATGGGACAACCCCTTTAATGTAGATCAGCCTAATAAGTAGTTATAAAACAGGCAGTTATATGAAACACATAGCATTCTGTCAAATAATATTCTACATCATGAGATCTAGTGCAGTGGAGATTGTTGTTTGCATCCCTGGTGGTTTAGGACAGTGATGGAAATAATTCCAGCATCCCTATGGCCTATGACAGTCATATTGTAAATTTAATAATCCCTGTTAGCAGACAGCGGTAAGATAAATGCTGCATACCTGATGTCTAGTGATTACTTACCTCTTCAGGCTCCAGCATTGTTCTGACTGCACCTTCCTGTTTCCTCTCTGCACTGTTTTTACAGATAGGAGGAAGGAGGACTGTGCAGCTACAACTGTATACACATGTTCATTATTGTCATGACCATAACCACCTGTAATATATAACACATCGTATCAGTAATACTAATTGTTGTATGTATTTTGATTTTTTTTTCTTTATGTAAAAATATTTTTATAGAAATGCATATTTTAGATCAATTATATGCTACAATATAGGTATGAAGGAATTTAAATCACATAAAGTAGAACTCATACTGCTAAAAATCAAAGCCTTATACAGCTTTAGCAAGACAGTTCTGTATAAATAATGTTTTTCAGAAATGCAAAGAGGAAAAAACAAATAAATGTATAACTACAAGGAGTTTTAGATTAAATTTTGCATTGTCGCTTAAGTAGTGCTTTGGCTATGTCATTCTCTATAAACTGAAAAACACAATCGTGTTTGAATGTTTTTGAATTGTTTGGAATTTTTCTGCTTATATTTGACCTAAAACTTCATAAAGTTTTTCACACAGGTTTGAAAAGTAGAGAAAGAGAAAGAGAAACAAATCAAACAAATGAGTGAAAAATATTAGACTTGGACGGTTATTTATTGAGGAAAAAGATCCAATATCACATGTCTGTGAGGGGCAAAAGTATGTGAACCTTTACTTCCTGTATCTAGTGTGACCCCATGTGCAGCAATAACTACATTTAAGGGTAGATTCACATGAGTGTGTTTATGTGTGTACAATTGTGCACACAAAACCACGCGCCTATTAGAACCATTGGTTCCCTATGGTGTGTTCACATGTCCATATTTTAAAGGCATGCAAATGCACGTACCTGCAAAAATAGGACATGCGTGCACCATAGGTCTGTGGTGTGTGGCAATATTCCCCAGCGGGGAGGTCCCCTTGTCACTGAACACTGTAACAGCACTGTCACAGTGATCAGTGCCAAGGGGACTCCCCAGGGAAGTAAAGAATCCCCTCCTACAGCTGTGACAGCTGTGGCAGAGGATTTCTTCATCTCCATGGGGAGTAAAAAGCCCCTGCCACAACTCTAACAGCTGTGACAGCTGGGGGCAGAGAATCACGATGTTCTCCTATGGGTTTCGAAGGGACCGGCACTTCTGCAGTCCCATTGAAAGCAATGGGCTGCTAGCAAGCTCTGCAGGGATTTCTAGGGAAGGGCTTTAAATATAAGCCCTTCCCTGTAAATCATCCCTAGAATGTGTTAAAAATAAAAAAATATATACTTACCTCTCCTCAGCTGCTGGGACTCAGGCGCGTCTAGCCTGTCTTCTCCCGACACTGCTCTAAAGCTCTTTCAACAGGTGGGAATTTAAAATCCCATGCCTGCTAAAAGGGCTATATCTGATTGGCTAAGCGCTCAGCCAATCACAGGCAGCTCTCGCCTGTCATTCATTCGGCGAAAGCTGCCTGTGATTGGCAGCTGTCATTCATGTGGCAGGTGCAGCAGGGAATGACAGTTGAATGACAGTTGAGTGCTGCCTGTGATTGGTCACAGTATTCAATGAATTCAATGAATGGCCAAGCACTGCCTGTGATTGGCTGGGTGCTGTGACCAATCACAGGCAGCACTCAACTGTCATTCAATGAATGGCTGAGAGCTGCCTGCAATTGGCTGAGTGCTCAGCCAATGAGATACAGCCCTTTCAGGAGAGAGAGATTTTAAATCCCCACCTGCTGAAAGAGCTTCAGAGCAGTGCAGGGAAAAGACAGCCTAGAAGCACCTGAACCCCAGTAGCTGAGGAGAGGTGAGTATAATTTTTTTTTTTTTTTTACCATATTCTAGTAATGATTTTGAGGGAAGGGCTTATATTTTAAGCCCTTCCCCGAAAATCCCTGCAGGGCCTGCCAGCAGCCCATTGCTTTAAATGGGACTGCAGAAGTGCGGGTCCCATTGAAAGCAATGGGAGAACATCGCAATCCTCTGCCACAGCTGTCACAGCTGTAGCAGGGAATTCTTTACTCCCCACGAAGAGTCCCCTTGGCACTGATCACTGTGACAGTGCTGTCACAGTGTTCAGTGACAAGGGGACTCCCGCTGGGGAGCATTTCCACGGCAGCAGCAGCGGAGAGGTGAGAATATATATATATTATATAAACAGTGGGCTAATTTTTTCTGGGGCTGTGCAGAGTATCTCACATCTCCCATTCGCTGTGTGCGATGAACTAGCCGTAGGTAGTTCTCATCGCTAAACAGTCCGTTAATTTTTTCTGGTGCTGTGCAGATCTCCCATTCGCTGTGTGCGATGAATTAGTCGGAGTTCTCTTCACTAAACAGTCCGTTAATATTTTCTGGGGCAGTTCAGAGCATCTCACATCTCCCATTCCCTGTGTGGGGTGAAGTAGGCGTAATTCTCATTGCTAAACAGTGGGCTAATTTTTTCTGCCCCTGTACAGAGTATCTCACATCTATCATTCTCTGTGTGGGGTGAAGTAGCCCCAGTTATCAGCACTATCCACTGGGTTAATTATTTCTGCCCCTATGCAGAGCATCTCACATCTACCATTCTCTGTGTGCGGTGAAGTAGCCGCAGTTATCAGCACTATCCACTGGGTTAATTGTTTTTTGCCCTTGCGCAGAGCATCTCACATCTACCATTCTCTGTGTGCGGTGAAGTAGCCGCAGTTATCAGCACTATCCACTGGGTAAATTATTTCTGCCCCAGTGCAGAACATCTCACATCTACCCTTTTCTGTGTGCTGTGAAGTAACCGCAGTTATCAGCACTATCCAGTGGGATAATTATTTCTGCCCCTGTGCAGAGCATCTCACATTTACCATTTTTTGTGTATGGTGAAGTAGCCACAGTTCTCAGCACTATCCACTGCGTTAATTTTTTTGCCACTCCATACAGCCTCTCTTATCTACAAATCTCTGTGAGCAGTAAATTACCCCTAGGTATCAGTGCAAGACAGCGGTTTAATTTTTTCTGTCACAGCATAGAACCTCCGGTATCTACAAGTCTCTGTGTGCGGTGGATTAGCCCCAGTTCTCAGCGCTACACAGTGGGTTAATTTGGGCCCTGCTTTATCCTTTATCCGACATGATGAAGAATAGGAGTAAGGGTCGAGGACGTGGACGCGGGCGTCCAAGTGAGGGTGTGGGTACAGGCTGAGGTCCTGTGCGTGGTGAATCACAGCCGGCTGCTGAGGAATTAGGATAGCGCCGCATCTCTCCGCTCCCCAGCTTCATCTCATATTTTGCGGGTCTGCGTAGTAGATCTTTATTACAAGCACAGCAGTGCAATCAGGTCCTGTCGTGGATCGCGGATAACGCGTCCAGCAATATATTGAACATCCAGTCTCCATGCAGTCCACTGCTACTGGGCTAGGGACTGCAACTCTGAATCCTCTGGCTGCTCCTCCTTCCTCCCAACCTCGCCAGGAAAAGGAGATATTCTGAGCAGGCAGACTCCCAGGAAGTGTTCTCGGGTCCCTACCCTGAAATGGAAAAAACGGTTCCTCGCCCACCTGACGAGTTTTTTGTGACCAATGTCCAACCTTTGGAAATTTCCCTGAGTCCGGAAGATAAGCCTGGGGACTTCTGGCAACTGTCTCAAGAGCTTTTTGTGGAAGAGGATGAAGAGACACAGTTGTCTGTTAGTGAGGTTGTTGTAAGGGCAGTAAGTCTGAAGGAGGAGCGGACAGAGGATTCAGAGGAAGAGCTGCTGGACGATGAGGTGACTGACCCCACCTGGCTTGCTAAACCTACTGAAGACAGGGCTTTAGAGGTTGAGGCAAGTTCAGCAGCAGGATAGGTTGGAATAGGCAGTGGGGTGGCCAGGGGGAGAGAAAGGGCCAGAGCAAATAATCCTCCAACTGTTTTCCACAGCACCCCCTTCATGGCCAGCCTACGTGCAGAGGGCTAGGTGTTCAAAGGTGTTTATGTTTTTTAGTGAGAGTGAGGACGACCGACGTACAGTGGTGTACAACCTGTGCCGCACCAAGATCAGCCGGGGAGCCACCACTACCAGCCTCACCACCACCAGCATGCACAGGCATATGATGGCCAAGCACCAAACGATGTGGAACGAAGGCCATTCACCACCTCCGGGTCACACCACTGCCTCTTCCCCTGTGCCACAACCTGGCACACAGATCCATTCCCCCTCCCAGGACCCAGGCACGAGCGCCTCCTGGCCTGCACCCACACCCTCACCTCCATGGACCTCCACTGCCTCCAGCAATGTCTCCCAGGGCAGCATTTAGCTGTCGCTAACACAAGCGTTGGAGAAAAATCGGAAATACGCCGCCACCCACTCGCATGCACAATCTTTAAATTTGCACATTGCCAAATTACTCAGCCTGGAGATGCTGCCATACAGGCTAGTCGAAACGGAGGCCTTCAAAAGCATGATGGCAGCAGCAGCCATCCCTCGGTACTCGGTCCCCAGTCGCCACTATTTTTCCTGGTGCGCCATCCCCGCCCTACACCAGCACGTCTCCAACATAAACCGTGCCCTCAACTACATGGTTACTGGGAAGGTCCAATTAACCACAGCCACGTGGACAAGTGCTGGTGGGCAGGTACACTACATCTCCCTGATGGCACATTGGGTGAACTTGGTGGGGGCTGGGACCGAGTCACAGCCTGGGACCACTCACGTGCTACCCACACCGAGGATTGCGGGTCCTACCTCAGTGAAGGTTTCTATAGAATATTATGCCACCACCTCCTCCACCCTGTCCACCTCTCAACTACCACGTGTGAGCACATCGCTGGCAGTTGGTAGCTCGAGGCGCTGCAGCACTGCGGTGGGCAAGCATCAGCAAGCCATGCTGAAACTAATCAGCTTAGGTAATAAGAGGCACACCGCCCCCGAGCTGTTACAGAGTCTGACGGAGCAGACCGATCTCTGGCTTTCTCCGCTTAGCCTCCAACGGGGCATGGTTGTGTGTGACAATGGCCGTAACCTGGTGGCGGCTCTGCAGCTTGGCAGCCTGACACACGTGCCATACCTGGCCCACGTGTTCAATCTGGAGGTTCAGCGGTTTCTGAAAAACTACCTCCACTTCTCTGACCTGTTTGGCAAGGTGTGCTGTGTGTGCGAACATTTCTGCAAGTCCACCACGGACGCTGCCACCCTCAAGACACTACAACATCGCTTCCAGCTGCCAGAGCACCGACTGCTGTGCGACATGCCCACGCACTGGAATTCTACGCTGCACATGTTGGCCAGGCTTTATGAGCAGCATAGAGCAATTGCGGAATGCCAGCTGCAGCAAGGCCAGCAGAGTGGTAGTCAGCCTCCGCAGTTCTTCATAGAGGAGTGGGCATGGATGTCAGACATCTGTCAGATCCTTGGAAACTTTGAGGAGTCTAGACAAATGGTGAGCGGCGATGCGGCCATTATTAGCGTCACCATTCAGCTGCTTTGCCTGCTGAGAAGTTCGCTGCTAAGCATAAAGACCGACGCTTTGCGGTTAGAACAGGAGATGAGGGATGACAGTATGAGGATGAGGATCATGAAAGTCATTCTCCTAGTAAGGACAGCAATGTGTTGCGTACTGGGACTCTGGCGCAGATGGCTGATTTCATGTTAGGCTGCATTTCCCGTGACCCTCGCGTTAGACACATTTTGGCCAACACAGATTACAGGGTGTACACCCTTTTTGACCCACGATATAAGGAAAACCTTTCCACTGTCATTCCCGAAGAGGAAAGGAGTACGAGATCGATGCAATACCACAGGGCCCTGGTGGAAAAACTGATGCTAAGATTCCCATTTGACAGCGCTAATGGTAGAAGACGTAGTTCAGAGGGCCAACTAGCAGGGGAGGCTCGGGGATCAGGCAGCATGTCCAGTGCAGGCAGGGGAACACTCTCCAAGGCCTTTGCCAGTTTTATGGCACCCCAGTCAGACTGCGTCACCCATCCCCAGTCAAGGGTGAGTCGGAGGGACCACTGTAAAATGATGGTGTGGGAGTACATAGCCAATCGTTCCATGGTCCTCTGTGATCCCTCTGCTCCATACAACTATTGGGTGTCAAAACTGGACATGTGGCACGAACTTGCGCTCTACGCCCTGGAGGTGCTGGCTTGCCCTGCCACTAGCGTGTTATAAGAGAGTTTGTTTAGTGCTGCTGGGGGGATCATAAAGGATAAGCGTACCTGCTTGTCAACTGACAGTGCCGACATGCTTACACTCATTAAGATGAACAAAGGCTGGATTTCCCCAGACTTCTCTTTTCCAACGGAGAAAAGCAGCGGATCCTGAAGATTCTTTTAGCTGCAACAGGAGAAATATGCATCCTCTATCACCTCAAAAAAGGATAGAAGTAGCTTGCTCTATCCCTTTCAGATCTTACTCCTCCTCCTAAAACAGCATGTCATCACGCTGAACTGCCAATTTTTCTGTGGGCCAAAAGCCTCTGTTAAAACCAATTTTTTCAAAGGGCTGCCTCCAGGCTCTGTTACAAATTAAGCAACATCGACCTCTATCTTTAAAAAATGTTTATGGGTTTGACCTGCCCTCTGGGTAAACCAATTTTTCAGGGGTACACTTGTACTCTTGGTACACCAATTTGTCAGACCTTCGCCTATACTCTTAGCAAACTAATTTTTCCCGGCTTCGCCAATACTCTTGGTAAACTAATTTTTTCAGGTGCTCGTCTATACTCTTGGTACACCAATTTTTCAGGGGTTCGCCTATATTATTGCTACAGAAAGGTTTGAGCGGTTCACCTATACTCTTGCTACAGAAATGTTTCAGGGGTTCACCTATACTCTTGCTACAGAAATGTTTCATGGGCTCGCCTATGCTGTGGGTGCACAAAGGTTTCCCATAGCGGTGTCCAACTGTCTGGCACAAATACACTGAATGACTTGGGTAGGGTGCAGAAGGGGTTCCCATTGCGGTGTTCAGCTTTCTGAGACATACACAGAATGAATTGGGCAGAAGTGTGGGCAGAGGCCGAAGTCCTGGGTGGGGTGAAACTCTGCCATGTTTGGGCACTCTAATTTCTTCATGTTTAATACTGTCCCTGGGTTTCATGGGCTCGCCTATGCTGTGGGTGCACAAAGGTTTGCCAGCACGGTATCCAGCTGTCTGGCACAAATACACTGAATGACTTGGGTAGGTTGCAGAAGGCTTTCCCATTGTGGTGTTTAGCTATCTGATACATACACAGAATGAATTGTGTGGGTACACATGGGTTTCCCATAGCTATGTAGCTCACGGCACATTGGGTCAAAAAGGTGAAGGCTGGGACTGAGCCTGACCCTGGGTCTGCTCACGTGCTTCCCACACAGAGTATTGAGGGTCCTACCTCAGTCACGGTTTCTCAGGCTTATTATGCTACCTCCCCTCCTGCTTGGGGTCTGGGGATCAGCACTTGTCGACATGTATTTGCTCTCGTATCACCACAGTTATCTGAGACACTGATTTGGACCAATCCAAAGAAGTGTAACTGAATTAATGAGACCTTAACAGCAGTACTAGCATCCAAGTCCACTTTATGCCCATAATTGTTGAGGGTGTGAGCAGAGGCTGGGGTTCTGGGAAGGGGGGGGGTGGATGCAACTGTGCTAGGTTTGGCCTGTGGAATTTCTTCGTGGTTTATCCAGTCTTTGGAGCGATGAAAGCCACCTTAACTGATTTAATGAGACATTCACAGGGTCATTGTATACTTGTGGTGGCTACTTTTGCGACACCTCCTGTTTCAAACCAATCTTTGGTGTTTGTATGCACTGCTGCATTGTGGAGATGTGTATAAGTACTGGGATCTAAGTCCCCTTTATGCCCACGTTTGCGGCTCCTGACAATTTTGTGACAGAGGTGGCACGGGATTGGAATTAGGATCGTACGTTAATTTATCAGCAATTCTCATCAGCATTGTGGGCTATTACCCACACTTTCAAAGAGGGTCGCTGCCAGGCCCTGCCAACCCTCTGCAGTGTGTGTCTCCTATTCCTCCTCATCCAAGACACACTTAAAAATAGACATGAGGGTGGTGTGGCTATCAAGCCAGCGAGTGGCATGAGGGCAGCTGAACGCTGTGCAGGGAAAGGTTTGTGTTCGCTGTGGACGCAGGCTCGTGCAGGGGGTTGGACAGCTATGCCAGCATGTAACACAGGAGAAGAGGCAGTGGTGTCACCCACAGGCAGTGATTAGCCTTGGTTGCAGCTAGTGTGGTGCTTAGCTAAGATGTGCTAGCTTGTTTGCCTTGTTGCTTATGGTCTGTCCCAAGTACATTGTTAGGAGAGTGACCGCCAGGTTCTTGCCCCCAATTTGGCCTAATAGTGTGAACGGGGAGCCTCAGATGCACCCATGCATGCTTCCCCTACCATTCTCTATCCACTTATGTGGTGTTTCCGTGACTTTCTGATGTTTTCTGGTGATTCACACAACCTCCCCTATGCGGAGCATCGGTCACCCTGAAAAATGCTCAAGTCTCCCATTGGCTTCAATGGGGTTCGTTACTCGAATTGAGCTCTCGAGCATTATGAAAAGTTCGACTCGAGTAACGAGCACCCGAGCATTTTGTGTTGGGCGAGATGACAAGCTTTGAAAGAAAAAATATATGATTTCATAATATTCTTTCACAAGATGTCTATGCTCAGCAAGTTCAGAGAAGAGTTACCAAGGTGGTAAGCGGTCTGCAAATCATGTCCTATGAAGAACGGTTAAAGGACATGGCAATGTTTAGCTTGCAAAAAAGAAGGCTGAGAGGAGACTTAATAGCTGTCTACAAATATCTGAAGGGCTGTCACAGTGCAGAGGGATCAGCCCTATTCTCATTTGCACAAGCTAAGACTAGAAGCAATGGGATGAAACTGAAAGGAAGGAGACACAGATTAGATATTAGAAAAAACTTGGAAAAGGTTACCATGGGAGGTGGTGAGTTCTCCTTCAATGGAAGTGTTCAAACAAAGGCTGGACAAATATCTGGGATGATTTAGTAAATCCTGCACTGATCAGGGGGTTGGACCCGATGACCCTGGAGGTCCCTTCCAACTCTATCATTCTATGATTCTATTCTATGCTATGTACGTCTAGATGTGGCCACCTAGTTTTTGAGACATGAGTTATAGCCTGCTAGCATATTCAATTGTTTTGTGAGAAATTGGAATCCTTAACTGAATTCAATAAAAGTTGAAGGTGTACACATCTGTATTATTTAGAAACTACAGTAGGTAGTGGTAATATTTTGGACATGATGTGGTGATATTATTTGGCCCTTGTATAGTGACATTGGATTAAACCTGTACAACTTTTTTGGGGGGAGAAGGATATACCATGCGACTTGTGCTCCTGATATTGCAAAATCATAGTGTTGCTAGAACACACAATTTATATTTGTGTAGCTTTATCTGCTGTTAACCTGCTTATACCTGTTTACAGCCAGCACCTTAAAGGTCCATTTACATGAAACGAATGTCGAGCAAGTGATGCCCTACACTAGTCCCTCTGTTTCCTCGCTCCCGTGCATCTGCATGGGAGCTAGCAGAGCTGTCTCGCTCACAGAGAGGCCAACAGGAGGCCAGGGTAGTTCAGGAGATTTCTCTCCTGTCGCTCCCCTGCCCCTTTCCATTGAAATAATGCAGCATCCGTTCACTACTGAACGTCCGCTGTTTAAACGGAGCGATGAGCTCATAATCCATCGTTTATGCAGCATAAAAAATCAGCGATGAGCTCATCGTTCTGTTTAAACAGCGGCCGTTCAGTAGTGAATGGCCGCTGTGTTATCTCAATGGAGAGGGGCGGGGGAGCGATAGGAGAAAAATCTCCTGCACTGCCCCGCCCCCCCTGATGGCCGTTCTGTGAGAGAGGCAGCTCTGCTATCTCCCGTGTGGCAGAACGGGAGTGCGTACACACAGGGACGAGTGTCGGGCATTGTTTGCCCAACATTTGTCCCGTGAAAATGGACCTTAACTTCCAGAACTTTATTTAGAAACTATGCAATACCTTACCACAGTCATCTCGTGCATAATGAACATTGTATTTGATTAGTCACACTTACGAATATTTTGCCAGTCCGGATAAATTCACTGTTTTATAACAATGTGAGCAGTGGAAGGAGCCACCTCTTAAAAACTGTTAAAATATCACTGTATATATTGCTAGCATGTTATATACTGTCAAGATATGATATTTCTCCTCTCATAGTGTGTCCAATAATGCAGGGTGAGTATGAGAAAACAACATATGTTTAGTTACTGTATTTGGTCATGGGGACAAGGTTCCTTTAAAATAGTGCCCAATGCCACATTGGGTACACTACTGCAGAGTGGGCATGTTCTGAGTATATAGGGACTGCTCCCACATACGGTGTTAAGTAGTTGTGGCCGATTTGAGAATAGTGGATCTCCCTGTTGCTGTAAGTAAGATTGCTGCAGACATAGCATATGCTGTGCAACAAAAAGCAACGCACTTATAACAAATAAATTAAATGCACAGGTGCATGTAAGCCATGGCTGTAACAATACAGTACAACCAAAAACATGTGGCAAGAGCACTTATGGACAATTAATATCTGAATAAAATTGCATAACTGTTATGTACCGTATAATACAAAATAGTAGGCTGTTTATCATAATCCTCAGAAGGATAAGCAAGACTCTGAGTATAGCATCCATACACCTTAGGCCTCGTGCCCACGGCTGGGTCGGATTCCCGCTGCGAGATTGACCTCCCGCTTACCTGTCTGGCGTCATCTGTGGCACACAGCCGCGCATGCACAGAGCAGAGCCGGCACGTCAGCGGTGACATTTCTGTGCGAGCCTCTGGAGGTCTGCACAGAAATAGGACATGCCGCAATTTAATTACCGCGCAAGTTTTCATGCAGTCAAATCGTGGCAATCAGCATAGGATTGCATAAACTAATGCAATCCTATGGCAGCGTGCAATGGCGGAAATTCCGTGCGGAATCTTGCCGTGAAATTTCCGTCCATGGGCATTGGGCCTAACAGCTGGCTTGGAAACACGCCTGGTTGAAGTATGTACTAAGTTAGACTATGTGATACTATTTTAATGAGAATATAGCAATAATGCGGTCCTGAAGGAATGCCAGTTTTTTTTACCAATATTCTGCTAGAGCGCTGGGAGTATGAACTGTCGTTGGTTTGACATGCTTAGTGCTGATATAGAGCTTAACATGCTGCAATAAAGCTACCAACCTCCCCAAATATTCACTTGCTACTATGATTTGAATAACAGATACCAGCCAACCAGTCTGGATACTAACCCACATGCATGATCTATATGTGGATTGCATTCAACCGAGATATTCTATTGACTGCTGTTTTCTAGCAGATTGGCCATATGTAGATCTGAGTATTAATACATTTCATATGTTGACTGTATAATCTTTTGGGCTAAATGGAAATATAATATGTATCTGAACATTGATAGGATCACATGCTTCCTTTTGAATAGTTTCCTCAGCCATATTATACATTTATAATCTATGCCATCGTAATGTGGTAGAATATTTACATACTGCAAGGGCCCCATGGCAGTTCCAGTGTAGTTATGTTGCAGTTTTAGGATGTTTGTATTTTATTGAACTATTTTACTATTTTTTTTAACAGACCTCCACTACCACAACTTATGCAGTCGAGTTTCCCGCATTTGGGGAAATCACAGGGGTCAGCACACGCGGAGTGCAATGGATGAGCCTCACACTGGGAGAACCACCTTAGTAATCATGGTATCTCCTCCATTTTAACCTTTTATTTTTAATAAATTACCGAATTATCACAACAATTAGAGACCTGGCCTCTTTCCTCCTTATATACACTAACCACATAAAATACAAAGTTGCTAGCACATATTTTTATAAAAGCATATGGGCCCATCTGCTGTGTCCAGGTGAGCATTATTTTTAGATGGGTCCTATCATTTACGAGCACCTACTAAAGACTGACTGCAGCGAAGAATGGGCCACTGGACTGATGTTACGTGTGAGAGCTGGTAAAAAACTACCAGTTTGCCATTGCATGCCACAGCTGCAAGTCAGTCAATAAGTTGGTTGACCTGGAAGTTGTGAACCATTTTTCTAATAGACTAAATGTGGATTTGGCAAAGCATTTGCTCATATTTATTCATACATTAATGTCCCTTTGATCTGGTAGAACTACAGCGTTTTGCTGGCAAAAAGCTGAAGCACAGTACCTCTCATACTTATGAAAGAAACCTAATCCCTCATAACATCTAGCAGTAGGAACTGAGTACTGTGTAAAGAGTCAAAGAAAACATTGAGGAAATTCTAGATGTAATATAAATGAAATATCGGCACTGGAGAACATCAAATGTGGATTTTATCAAGAGTCAAGGGACTGATGAATCACTATATCAAGCATGAAACATCAGTTATAGAGAGTCATTAAGAGAGAATTAGACCATATAAAGTAAAAGTATGATACAAATGGTTGAAAGGATGTTAAAATAGTAAGAAGACAGACTTGTGATATAGTGAGGGATACGGAGTATTATTATTATTATTTTACTACTACTGCTACTACTACTACTACTACTACGGGAATCAACATCATCATTTCAAGTAGTTATAGTTCATGTTCATTTTCTTAATCTATAAATCAATTATTTGAAAACAAATATGTTAGCTTTTTAAATTTTATTTGAGAATATTTTAGATAATTTCTACGGGCTGAAGAAAAGCAATTAAATGTAATAGTAAGACGGAGATTTTAAAATGATGAATAACCGTATAAAACTGTTATTTGATTTAAATCTCAAATGAATTCTCCTGTAAAATTATTATTAAAAGTTTAGGGTATAAACTGTTCTTCCTTTAAGCTTTACTTATAATTTGCTTTACTTTTTTCAATATGAATATGCTAACAGTTTAATTAATTAGAATTTTTTTTAATGATAAGGTGAACGTAACATTTACTTTTAAGAAACATAAATTAAAAATAGATAACCAGAATATCAAATAAAGTGTATTATTAGAGCAATTGGGAATATATATATATATATATATATATATATATATATATACAGATAGTCCCCGACTTGCGAACATTCGACTTACGAATTTCGCTAGATACGAACTATCTGTACTGCACAGTATGATGTAATGCTATGGCATTACATCATACTGTGCAGGGACCGGACAAGCTTCTATCAAGCCTGATAGAAGCCTGTCCGGTCAGATCGCGGTTGCTAGGCAGCTGGGGACCTTCTGAAAGGCCCTAGGGTTGTCTATGCAGAGCGCCTATCAAGCCGTGCGCTTGATAGGCACTCTGCATAGGCAGCCCTGGGGCCTTTCAGGAGGTCCCCGGCTGCCTAGCAACCGCACAGCGTCCTGCGATCTCATCGTGGGACGCTGTACGGGCCCCCTGAACACCGGGTGCCGGCTGTTTCTTACAGCGGGCACCCGGCGGCAGCAGTTCCGACGAGCCGCGCCGCTCGTCAGAACTGTTAACACTTTAAATACCGCTGTCAGAGCGGTATTTAAAGTGTTAACAGTTCCGACAAGCGCCACGGCTCGTCGGAACTGCTGCCGCCGGGTGCCCGCTGTAAGAAACAGCCGGCACCCGACGTTGTATGGAGCGGGGTCCACCCGCGATCCCCTCCATACAACCATTTGTTCGACTTGCGAACAAAACGGACTTGCGAACGGGCTCCCGGAATGGAACCTGTTCGCAAGTCGGGGACTAACTGTATATATATATATATACACACATTTTGATGAGTCATGAAACAACAACTTATGAAATAGTCAAATATCAACAAACACAATTTGTTTACACGTTTCCAAGAGAAATAAAAAAATGGAATGGCACGTTGCAGAGCTCTAAGAAAAGGTACTCCAGCATTATACTTATAAGGGTATACAAGTATGTACAAAAGCAGACTTGTTAGGAGACTTAATTTAAGTATAAGATTGATTGAAAAGTTTGCCTTAAAGAGACACTCCTGTGAATATTATTGTCAATCATTATCTAACCAGCCCACCCCCCTGTATATATAAATAATCTAGCATTGTCTTGTTTAGTTTTTCCTTGCTATCTAAAAATTCCTTTTAGTTGGGTCATGTGATCTCATGGTAAACCCCTGGGAATTAAATGCCTTTCTGTTCTATTAAGGGTCACCAGATCTTAGTCGCCAGAACTTTCTGTGTAATGAAATTACAAGGACTGTACCATGCATGCTGTTCTCAGTGGGGACAGTAACTCTTATGACATCACTGCTGTTGAGTAGAGACTCCTCTCACACAAGTATAATGAAGAAGATGACAGTTCATTCTCCTGAGTGTATACATGTGGTCTTTAGCTCATTTAAGTTAATATAGAGGTTAAGATATTTTCCCTATTCTCCCAGCAGTCAAAGATGATACACTCTGTGGCTGCTTATGTAATGCTATGCTGATTCATCATGGGATTTTTAGCATAGAACACAGTGAAAGCAACATCAAAATGATGCTTGGTAAACATCAAATAGAAGGTTACACTGCATATAAGAGAGTGCGATATACATAATAGACCTGCAGAGTGTTATACAATCTGGAGAGGTGTGCAGGGATGGAAAAATGTGTTTTCATAGGAGTACTTTTTTAAAGACAATGTAGGGCTATTTTCAGGGTCATTTTACCAGGGCAGATTTTCTGCCCGAAACAAGCACTGATGATATACAGGGTAGCACTGTATTAGGACTGTATGCTGACAATTTACATGGGCCAATTGATGGGAACTAGCATCCGTAGAGCTATTCATCCTCTTAGTAATTGATTTATGTAAGAGGGCCTTAACACTTCTGTGAACTTGTGGGATTATCTAACATTGATTACCTTAAAATAACAATTTGTTAACAACTGTATCCAAATCAAGCAAAGGAAATTTCAATACCAGGTGAGCTGCAAAAATAACACATAGCTTTTATTCACTCTACCATAATAAAAGTATCCAAACCCAGAGCAGAGCCATCACAGTTTATGCATTTTAGCAGTTATGTCTTAAACTGCCTGCACATATGAGATTACAATCATTCAAAAATGTATATTTTGGCCATTTCAGGTGACAATTACTTGAAAATATCCAGCAAATGATCATTAACGAAGGCTGATCTAGACTGTGATCTGTTATGCTGGAAGATATCACCCTTCAAAAGCAAAAAATGGAAGCATATAGTGTGATCAGCCAAACTGATCAGCCTGACCACTTGCCACTTTGTCGAGCCTAATGTCTTTTTTCCCATTTTATTTTGAAACAATCCACCAGCTTGGTCTGGAAAATTGCTAGTGGCTTCATATGTACAATCTCACGGAAAATTGATCCGCCACATTGTGGCCAATCAAAGTCTCATGTGAATGGCCAACTTTACTCATAGGATAATAAGGAATAACTGCTAAAATGCATAAGTGTGCTGGCTATGCTAAGGTTACTTATTAATTTTATTATAATAGAATAATTAGAAGCTAAAGCTACTGCATTTTACTTGGTGGTGGAAATTCCTTTCCTCGTCTTGGATGAACTGAATTGACCTGACTCCGAATACCTCCATGCACAAGTGGATGTTCTCAAGTGAAGGACTGGTGAGTAAAATCTTTTTTCGTTTTCTCATTTGTACATAACAGGGACAAAAATATTCTATGAATTCTCTACATTCTGCGCATTGTATTTGCAGAGAAACAGCTAAATAAATGTTTAGGCAATGGTAATTAGGTAAGCTTGATTTGCTAATAAAATCCATTTAGCTACATTATACAGTATATAGTAATCAAAGACATTCATGGACATTTGACAATTAATTATAAATGACATTTGCAGCCTTTTATTCTGGGAAAGTTTACAGGATGTGACTAAGGAGACAAATGAATTTTAAATGAAAAGAAGGAAAGCTGTTTAGAAATGACTTTCATAGTATCTGTAAAAAGATACATATCTGAAAGAAGCTCTTAGTCGCTTTTTAGAAAGGTCAAGCACCAATTGGACCATTATTTCAAACCATTTAAACCTAATTTACATTTGTAAAGAGAAATTCACTAATGATCTTGCTGATAGGAATGCATTAAGTATGGATTGAATTGAACAGCTTGAGCAAAGTTATGTATTTACACATTTCTTTACGTTTGAAAGTGCATTGGAGTTTGTGTATTTTAGATGATTTCAAATATTTTATTTCATATATAAAAGTCCAATATAATTCAATTCTAATGCTTCATGTAATACACACAACATCAAAGCTTATGAGATTAACTTCTAGGTTCTATTAATACCAGCATCATGGCTTCGACTAATAAGGTAGCCATAACAACTACACTATGCCAGATCTGACTTCAAAGGAATGCTGGCTAATGGACTCCATTGAATTTTTATGGGGTCAGTTTTTGGTGCTATATTATTTTTAAGGAAGTGTGTACTTCACTCAAAAAGTATTATAGTTGTTATTATAGCTCAGTTTAACTTAGGAAGCTATATTCAATGTTTACTAAAATGCTTCATGGCACTTTAATACATATTACTAACATACATAAATAAGACACATAAACATTAACACTAGAGATGAGCGAACCTACTCGTTTCGAGTAATTACTCGATCAAGCACCGCGATTTTCGAGAACTTCCGTACTCGGGTGAAAAGATTCGGGGGGCCCCCGGGGGGTGGGGGGAGGCGTGGCGGAGCGGGGGGTAGCAGTGGGGAACAGGGGGGAGCCCTCTCTCTCTCCCTCTCCACCCCACTCCCCACTGCAACCCCCCACTCACCCACGGCGCCCCCCGAATCTTTTCGCCCGAGTACTGAAGTACTCGAAAATCGCGGCGCTCGGGCGAAAAAGGGGCATGGCCAAGTACGCTCGCTCATCTCTAATTAACACATATTACTAACATGAATTGTATACATTTTATACAGCACATCACAAGAGCACCCATTACTGGAATTACTAAATGCTAATAAAGTATACATTAAAATTTATCCTATTGCTACCGATTCCCCCCCCCAACCAAATAAGACACTGTCTTACATCAATTTTTCCCCCAAAAGAGGCACAGTGTCTTATTTTCGGGAGGGGGCTTATACTCACCTGGTCTGCCGCGTGCCGGTGCCTCGAGCTGCTGGTCTCTGGCAGTGATGCGGCAGTCTGCAGTGTCCTCTGTGCTGAAATATCCTCTTCTTTCTGGTGATGGGGCTTTAAATACCCCGCCTCCAGCAAAGTGAGCGCTGTAATTGGGTCGAGCTCCAGCCAATCAATGCCGGCGCTTGATGAACCAACCATAGCCGTTAAGTGATGTCATTCACTGAATGGCTTGAATGAAGGAGCACCAGCTCTGATTGGCTGGCGCTCGATCCAATCACAGTACTTGCTTTGCTGGAGGCGGGGACCATCGTAAGGGAGTCAGATGCCGCGGGTTAGGTGAGTATTGATGTTTTTATTTTTCATGTACTTTAGCTAGGGCTTCTTTGTTTTGTGTGTGTGTGGGGGGGGGGGGGGGCTTATATTTCAAGCCTTCCCCGAAAACCAGAGTAGGGCATACTTTCGGGGTGGGTCTTACTTCCGGGAAAAAAATGTATATTTTTCATGAATCAGTAGTACATATGAATAAGGGAACCTTTGTAATATATGTTATTTGCAGAAAGTGACAAATTGCTCACCTAACAGAAGCTTATACTGTAGTTCCCTTTTCTGTACCAGCAAAATTAGTCTACTTTAATATAGTATATAACATCTACCAAAGGAATTAATCCTGTGTGCCTATTATCATTTTATAAAGAACATACAGTTGTAAGAAAAAGTAAGTTTGATCTGCCCATAGAACATTTTCTTAGAAGAATTGTGGAACATTCAGGTGACTGAGACAGGCTGGAATTTTTATTTTTTCAGGCTGCAGCAGTTTTCATTATGACGTCCCTCCATGAACACCATTCTTGATTGATGCTTTTTAAATTTGGGCACATGAACATAGGTGCTTTCATTTTGTAGAGTCTTTTGTAGATCTTTTCTGGGTTATTTCTCACCTTTTTCAGAACTGCCTTTTGTGCTCTGGTGTGATCTTAGCAGGATGCCAATCACAAGGGAGAGTAGCAATACTCTGGAATTTTCTCCATTTATAGATAACTTGTCTAACTGTAGATTGATGTACACCCAGGATTGTATCAACTATTTTGTAGCCTTTTCCAGTTCTGTAGCTTTCTACGACATATCTTCTTAGGTCTTCCCAAAGTTGTTTCCATCTTCCATTTACACGTAACAATTGTTGCTCAAAATTCACTCAAACAAATGAAAGTAAGCGATTATTGTTACAACTAAATGGGAGCTGACGACTGAATGAATAATGAGAATTGTGCACTTCTCGTCGGTTGCTCAGTTTCAGACAATATAAAATATATCAACAGCGCATTCATTTCTCGTTACATTTAAACACTCCCTGCTATTAGTTAAATTAGTTTTTTTTATAATTGTGATTTAGATAACAATCAGATCACATTTTATTAGTAATCAATGTAGAAATCCAGGTGATTACAAAGGGTTCACTTACATTTTCTTGTAACTATACACAGTACATTAGTAACATTACCAATTTTAACTGTATCCTAACTTATGCTGGTATCATTGTGCACATAGGTGATTTCACTAATATCAATAAATTAAAAACATGATGTAATAGAATTGTTAACTGACTCAATAGTACATGGCCAGAACACTAAGTGTTTGGCTCTAAACATATTATCTCATATTGAATTTGATAGATAGAGGAAACAGTGTAGAATCTTTTCTGCATTCCATTAGTTTTTCAATATTACATGCTTATCCGGCATTAGATTGATTAGCACTACCACGGAACACATTTTAATCAAAAACATGGCCTAACATATTTCTATCAAACTATGACCCATGAACACGATAAAAGGTTCTCAGAATGTTTAGCTTGCAAAAAAGAAGACTGAGAGGAGACTTAATAGCTGTCCACAAATATCTGAAGGGCTGTCACAGTGCAGAGGGATCAGCCCTATTCTAATTTGCACAAGGAAAGACTAGAAGCAATGGGATGACATTGAAAGGAAGGAGACACAAATTAGATATTAGAAAAAACTTTCTGAGAGTGAGGGCTATCAGTGAGTGGAACAAGTTGCCACAGGAAGTGGTGAGTTCTCCTTCAATAGAAGTGTTCAAATAAAGGCTGGACAGACATCTGTCTGGGATAATTTAGTAAATTATGCATCAAGCAGGGGGTTGGAACCAGTGACCCTGGAAGTCCCAACTCTATGATTATACATCTTAAAACCATTTTTTTTCTATGAATGTCAAGTTTCTCATTGACACTTTCATGCCATGTGCTGTCCTACACATGGTATATTTATTTATAATAAGCTCCTTTCAATTAGTTTTGTATCTACTTATCTATGACACATAAGTATATACTATGATTTAATTGCATCATGTCATGTTTAAAATGTGTTGCTATTGGGTGGTCGGTATTTAAAAAATATGTTGTGTCCACAGCATATTAAACCATGAGACAGAGAAGTATAAGCTTGAAACACAGAAACTGCTTTCTGACCATCAATTTTTAAAGGACTACCTAACAAAACTTTGGAGTTCTGAAACTTCAGGGCTAGATTTTACACTAACAATATGTAAGTGTTTGCGCTACACTGATTGTTTTCTGATTGGAGATGCTCATTTTTATTTTTCCTCCCATCCAACTCAGAACACCATCATTTTACTGTCTTCAGTTCTCTCTGTTATGGTATGCCATCAATAACAGGTAGTGGAACCATGGTGGCGTTATTATGTCAGTCTGGTCCACGTGGCTATGCCTTCAACTCTACTGTTTGCCTTTTACCTGTCACTGTGAAATTGTCTGTTGGTAATACCTTGCTAGGGCCTTCCTCTCCACTTTGCTGTAACATGGACTACTTGGTCAACAAAGAAGTGCATTCTCTGTTTGGCCACTCAGTCATGGTGTGGGTACATTTAACCTGGTCACACCGATTCCTGGATGGGGTTCATTCTGTAGTCTACCTGCTTGTGTGAGGATGTGTGCTGTTCGGCTCTTTTTCTTGATCCAGTTTGGTGAGTGAGTCTAGCTTTATGTTGTGTCAGATGGGTCTGGTCTGTTTGTTGGTGTTTGAGTCTAGACTCTATGTTCTGTCTTTGTTTAGCTGAATCCAGAATGGAGTTCATGTTTCTCCATAGGTGTGTGCATGCCTGAATCCCCTCTGTCCATTGGTATGTGGACGACAGAATCCCGTCTGTCCATAGGTGTGTAGACACCTGAATCCCCTCCATCTGTAGATGTTTGGATGCCTGAATCCCTTCATGTGTGGGTGTGGAGATGCCTGAATCCATGTCTTCTTAGGTGTGTGGGGTGAGCATATGATATATGTGTGTTGAGTACCTATAGGGTTTATCTTACATCTGTCTTGTTCTGTTCTCTTTCATCTAGGGACAGACTCGGCCCCTCCTTCCATTGGTATGTAGATGACTGAATCTCCTCCGTCCATAGGTGTGGAGACGCCTCAATCCATGTCTTGTTAGATATGTGGTGTGAGCATGCAATATCTGTGTGTTGAGTACCTATGGGATTTATCTTACATCTGTCTAGTTCTGTTCTCTTTCATCTAGGGACAGAATAGGCCCTTAGGTTCGTTGCTAGGGGTAGCAGTATCAGTTATCCTGCTTATGGTTTATTGTAGAAAATTTGTTGACATTTGTTGACATCTATATAATAAAGCTATAAATGTGGAAGGAAGAAAAAGAACTCCATGCTCCTTGTGGATGATATAGATGTGTAGACTCTCCAGATCAGCATATTGCAATTCTGATGGCCTGTTTCAATACAATCCAACAATTGCATGTTTTCAGCTCAGGTCATTTTCCATTGCCATTTGATACAAGAAATAAAGCTCAAACTGACTACTGCCTTTTCATGTCATTGTTTAGTAATCATCTTCTAATACAGATAATACACGTGTGCCGAGTCTAAAGAGGTTGAAAACTATTAAAACAGATTTATACTATTGATACTTGATGCTTGATACTGTCAAAGCTGATATTGGCATGGATATCAGACAACTGAAAGAAGCAGTGCAAAATAGAAAAACATGGAGGGAGCTCGCCCTTAGGGTCACTGAGGGTCATGAACGACTAAATGGCTGACAACAGCAACATTCTATTGTAGGAAAGATTGTTTCTAAATTAGCTGAAGTGTCTTTATTGTGTTTCTGTCTTCATTGCTTCTCTCTTCATTAGGAATTTGCTATAGTATATTTAGGTACAGGGAAATGAAAACATATACTAAGGTAAATAGATGAAATATACAATATCTGACTGTATAATATTGATGTGTGACTGGCAAAATCAAACAGAATTTGTACTGCTTCAACAATTCATGCCATCACTATGTAAGTGCTTCAATATTGTTCATTTGTTGTATACTTATTCAAGCTAAGGACAAATAAAAACCAAGGTACAGCACATTAATTGAATTTATCTGGCATTGTATTGTATGGTGCAATCTGACGCAAGACTAGTACTTGACCTATGGTGATCAATAATGAAAGCATGGGAACTTCCGTAATCTTAAATTGAATTTTTATTGCATGGATTGCTTTTATGCTAGTATAATAATATCTCCATTATGGACATAAATTACAGGCTGAACACTGAAGAGATGTATACAATTGTACTAAAGGAAACAATATAAAGTTTTATCATTTAGTTTAAGTTTACTTGGTGAATACGTACACATGTGATGCGAATCTGTAGTAAGGAAATGTATGGGCCTATTCTATAATCCTGTTCCTCTTATTCCAAACACAGAAATATGGAGATTTTTTTACCACCATTTCAAATAGAATCATGTGTCATGCTCCATCACAATCTATATAATGGTGGTATACTGTACTATACAATTTGCACAGACTCCATGCTTTGCCATGTGTGTGGCTTCAAACAAGGGTGTAGTGTCCTCTTTAGGATTTCCATAAGGTTGCTCCATTTTAAGATACTACTTAGTATATAATTGTTAAATTATAGTTATGAAGACAAACATATAGTCATGAAGACAAACAATAAGGACTTTTTGCACTCCCCTAGGTAATTGTACATCATCTATCAGAAGAATGTAATTTTAATTTCTGGTAGCAAAGCTAAATTTTGACATTAGGGGAATGAAGCATTTTAAGACTTTCATTTTGAAGTGCTCCTGCTCGGTTGGCCATTTGTTGGCTCCTTCAGGCAGCTGAAGACGGCTTCATATAGTGCTTTATGGGGTTGTTTTCAGCTGCTGCAAGGAGCTGAAAATGGCCGATGGAGCAGGAACGCTCAGAAGTGAAAATCCAGGTACTCTTTAATCACAAAAGTAGACCATGGAGTGCAATTGTGGTTTCCATTCTGTGTCCACCCTTGTAATAAGGACTAGAGTAATTTGTACCTAAAGGATCAGACACTTTTTAGGGATTTTACCCATGTGGTGGTTTTCCTGCCATATTTTTTTCTTCACCTACCAAAATTATTTTTACTGTGTTTTTTCCTTGAAATATAGGGGTTTTTTATACCTTTTTTCCACTGACTTTTTTCCCCTTTTTGTTCTTTTTTTTTTTTGGGGGGGGGGGGGGGGGGTAAAAAGATTACTTTGCAGTTGTTCATTTGTAAAATTAGCATATTTACACTAAAATAAAATACAAAAAATGATTCCCCTTTTTGTTTCAGTCATTTTGATACATTATTTTTATAGTTTTGAATTCAGGATGTGTATGGCGATGGTTTTGGTTGGCATCAGTGGTGGTTACATTTCTTTTTTATGCATATATTTTTATTTTATTCTGTAATTTTTTTTTACTTTTTTGTAATTATTTTTTCTTAACATCTATGTCACATGGCATCATATAAGACCTCTGAAGGTTATTCACATTGTCTTTTTTTTTTTATTTCACACTTTTGCACTGAAGTTTGGGCATCCGTAGGAGCCCTTTATGGCAGGGAAAACACATCCCACTGTAGTGACAATAGTCACTAGCAGAGCTGATCTGAGTCTGCGAGGACCCTGCAGCTCTGCTGTGCTAAGGAGCACCGAACGGTCACATGGTTGGATAGCAGAACTAACACTTCTGCTTTCTATCTTTAGTACGTAGCGGTCATTGAGTGCTTTGTAGTCTGAAAAGGAGAAGGGAGACGTGATTAAAAAACACTTCTCCCTTCTCCTCTGGGTCAATGGTTTCTTCTCCTCTGAGTCCACATCAGCTACTGTAAAATCAAATAAAGTCTTAGGGTGCATTAAAATAGGTATAAGACCAGAACATTATTCTTCCACTATATAAAGCACTTGTCAGGCCTCACATGGAATACTGTGTTCAGTTCTAGATACCGGAGCTCATGAAAGCTGTTGCAGTACTTGAGCGGGTTCAAAGAAGGGTGACTAAATTAACAAATAGAATGAGAAGGCTTGAATACCCAGAGAGACTATCAAAATTGTGATTATTTACCCTGGAAAAAAGACGGTTAAAGGGCGATAAAATAACTATGTATAAATACATTTAGGGGACAATACAAGGATCTCTCCCATGATCTGTTTATTCCCATGACTGCGATGGTAACAAGAGGGCATCCACTACATCTAGAAGAAAGCAGGTTTCATCACCAACACAGAAGGGAGTTCTTTACTGTAAGAGCAGTGAGATTGTGGAACTCTCTGCCTGAGGATGTGGTAATGGCAAAATCGATATAGGAATTTAAGAGGGGACTAGGTGTCTTACTAGAACGCTACAATATTACAGGATATAGACTTTAGGTAACCAGTGGGGTTGATGATCTTAAATGTTGATCCAGGGATTACTCTGGCTGCCATTAACCCCTTAACGACTAGCCCATAATGTTTTTACATCCTGCCCAAGTGGGCTTTATTCTCTGAGGACGTAAAAACATGCGTCCTACAGAGAATAAAGCCCCGTGGGCTATGGACGTGACAGTTTAAAAAGTTTAAAAAAAAGTTTAAAATGCTTACATTTCATCTTCCCTCACAGATCATATCCGTGAGGGAGGATGAAATTATGTACCCAAGGCCCCCGGATTTATCCACGGACCTTACCACAGCTTCCGCGCACGCGGCCGTCACCAAAGTGGCAGACGCATGCGCAAAAGCCGTGGATTGCCAGGATAACTTAAAATCTCCCTGCTCTTGGCTACAAAACTTAGCCAAGAGCCTGGAAATTTCACGGGGGGCCGCGGTGAGCGGTTTCTGATCACGTGTTTGCCGTCATCCAATGGATAATGGCTATCACGTAAAAGTTTTTTAAAAAAGTTAGTTTCATCTCCCCTCACCGATGCGATCGGTGAGAGGAGATGAAACTTTTTACCGAAGGCCTCCGTATTTGCACCCCGACGTGATCCTCATCCGTGAACTTACCCGGATACTGCACATGTGACCACCGGCAAAATACCGGACACATGCGCAGGAGTCTGGGAGCCCAGGAAACTTAAAATCTCCTTGCTCTCGGCGACCATGGTCGCTGAGAGCCTTGAGCAGTGATGGGTGGCCTCGTTGAGCGGTCCCCCATCACATAATAAAAAAGTAGCGATCTAACATAGGTCGGTCTCACATGACCGGATAGGAATTACAGATTCCGCATGCGTCTGATCCGCGGTAATACGCAGATCAATCGCATTGGATTACACAATTCCGCTCACATTAGGGGGTTGGAATTGCGTAATCCACTCGCAGAAAAGAGAACGCAGCAGGTTCTATTTTACCGCGGCTATCAACAGCATAGAGCCTATTGTGCTCCATGGTAGCGGATATACCTGCAGCCCATTAGCAACTACAAAAAAAAGGTGTACTGCGCATGACCACCTGCGTGAGTAGGCAGTTATGCACAGTACATTACGCGTCCGTACGCAGGGTCACAGCCGGGCTCACAGCTGGGATCCACTGCAGGCCTCCGCAAGCGGATTCCGCCTACAGCTGCATGAGCCCGGCGTTATTCAGACCGCTACCTGTGATACGTATTTTACAAGAAGCCTCGAGAACGCTTGCCTTCCTGCAGTTCCAGGAGCAGCTTGTTGAGCGTCTTCTGTGTGAGACCGCCGCACCTCAGTAAGCTTACGAAGACTCACGGAACGCCACTTTTTACATCCCATCCCTGCCGCTGAGGTCACGAAATACCCCCAAAAAAGCATGAGAGGAGGGGGAATACCCGGTTTTCTTGCCCCATGTGCCCAACCCAACCAGCCTCCGTAATTACCCCTGTCTTCGGACATAAAACGCAGTTTATATTATTACCTTTATCTTATAATTAGGGAATGCCAAAAAAGGGGGATGGCGGGGAGGGATTATTTTAAGTAAGTCAATTTTTTTTCCGTATAAGTGGGAAATGGGGCCTGGAATTTATTCAGTTCTGCCCTGAAATCCAGCGGGCATTTCCTTCATTATGGGCCTAGCCATGTGTCCTGTAAGTAGATTAGAGCCACAATGGGTATGTTTCTGAACACGGAACAAACGGGGGTATCCATTTTGGGGTGAACATCTTCATTCCTATGTACACTGTAAAAAAAAAAAACAGTTTTTAGATTGACAAAATTGCCCAAAAAAATGAAAATCGTAATTTTTTCCTTCTGCTTTGCTTAGATTCATTCAAATACTGTGGATTCAAAATACGCAGTACACTCCAAGATGAATTTGTTAAGGGGTCTAGTTTTCAAAATGGGGTCATTTGTGGGGGTTCTCTATCATTTTAGCCGCTCAATGGCTCTACAAGTGAGCAATGGAGCCTGGAATTTATTCCGTTGTACCCTGAAATCCAACGGGTGCTTCTTCCATTATAGGCCTAGCCATGTTTCCTTTAAATAGATTAGGGCCATAATGGGTATGTTTTTGAACACGGGACAAACGGGGGTATCCATTTTGGGATGAACATCTTCATTCCTATGTACACTGTACAAAAAAAACTGTTTTTAAATTGACACAATTGCCAAAAAAATGAAAATCATAATTTTTTCCTTCTGCTTGGCTTAGATTCATTCAAAAACTGTGAAGTCAAAAAAGTCATTGTACCACTAGATAAATTCGTTAAGGGGTCTACTTTTCAAAATGGGGTCACTTGTGGGGGTTCTCCATTGTTTCAGTCACTCAATGGCTCTACAAGTGGGCAATGGGCACCAAACCTCCTTCAAGCAAAATTTCTGTTCCGAAAGCCACCGGTTGCTCCTTTCATTTTGGGCCCCATTGTGCATACAGATGTAATACTAGGGCCACAATGGGTATGTTTCTAAACACAGGACAAACAGGGGTATCCATTTTGGGGTGCAAGTCTTCATTCATATATGTGCTGTACAAAAAAAACTGCTTTTGAAATGACAGAATTACCAAAAAAATGAAATTGTAATTTTTTTTCTTCGGCTTGGCTTAGATTCATTCAAAAACTGTAAAGTCAAAAAAGTCATCATACCCCTAGATAAATTCGTTAAGGGGTCTACTTTTCAAAATGGGGTCACTTGTGGGCGTTCTCCATCGTTTTGGTCACTCAATGGCTCTACAAGTGTGCAATAGGGCCTAAATCTCCTTCAAGCAAAATTTCTGTTCAGATAACCACCGATTGCTCCTTTCATTTTGGGCCCCATTGTGCATCCAGACATAAGATTAGGGCCACAATGGGTATGTTTCTGAGCACAGGACAAACAGGGGTATCCATTTTGGGGTGCAAGTCTTCATTCATATATGTGCTGTACAAAAAAAACTGCTTTTAATATGACAGAATTACCAAAAAAATGAAAATCGTAATTTTTTTCCTTCGGCTTGGCTTAGATTCATTCAAAAACTGTGAAGTCAAAAAAGTTATCGTACCACTAGATACATTTGTTAAGGAGTCTACTTTTCAAAATGGGGTCAATTGTGGGCGTTCTCCATCGTTATGGTCACTCAATGGCTCTACAAGTGTGCAATAGGGCCTAAATCTCCTTCAAGCAAAATTTCTGTTCCGAAAGCCACTGGTTGCTCCTTTCATTTTGGGCCCAATTGTGCATACAGACGTAATACTAGGGCTACAATGGGTATGTTTCTGAGCACGGGACAAACAGGGGTATCCATTCTGGGGTGCAAATCCTCATTTTCATGTGTACTATAGAAAAAAGTCCTGTCTTTAAAATGACATATTTGCAAAAATATGAAATTTTAGTTTTTCTCCTCTAAATTGCATTGACTCCTAAAAAAAACTGTGTGGTTAAAATACTCATGACACCCCTCAGTGAATACGTTAAGGGGTGCAGTTTTTAAAATGGGGTCACTTGTGGGGGTATCTATCTTTTTGACTCCTATGAGCCTTTCCAATCTTGGCTTGGGGTAGGAAAACAAAGTGTTCCTCAAAATGCTGAAAAGTAATGTTAAATTTGTACGTCTCCTAAATGGTTAAAAAAAACGAAAGTTTTTCCACTGTGCACCCAAAATAAAGTAAACGGATGGAAATATATATCTTAGCAAAAATTTCTATATTATGTTTGCACATATTTGAGATATTGCAGTTGGAAATGTGAAAAAATGACGATTTTTTCAAAATGTTCTCAATTTTGGCGCTTTTAATAAATAAACACAAATTCTATCGGTCTTTTTTTTCCGCCTAAATGAAGTACAACATGTGGCGAAAAAACAATGTCAGAATCGCTTGGATATGCAAAACCTTTCTGGTGTTTTTCCATGTTAAAGTGACACGTGTCAGATTTGCAAAATTTGGCCTGGTCATTAAGGCGCAAACAGGCTTGGTCACTAAGGGGTTAAGGAATTAATTTTTTTCCTCTGAATAAGCTAAATGGCTGCTTGGGTTTTTTTTGCCTTCCTCTGGACCAACAAGGCTGAATTAGATGGAAATTGTCTTCATTCAGCCTAACATACTATGTTACTATGATTGCAGGAGCAGAAGCTTTAATCCCACATTGTACTTTTGCTGTTGGTTGGGATTAAAACCAAGGATCAAGTGCTGTAAATTTACCTTGCTTGGTCCTTAAAGGGTTAATACCACAGCCAAAAGCCAACTAGCAGGGTATGCAAGCAATAGGAGTGGCATTATGTGTCTCTTCAAAAGCCTCTTTTTCATCTCCTGCTGTCTGGTGATGCAGATGATTTTTCAAATTTTTGTTCCTTGGTCTCTTGGCCTTAACTTCAACATTGAGTTGTATGAAATATGAGCCGTATTATAGAACATGATTTCTGGAACATATTTATTGTTAGTAAAATAATATTTAGGTCTTTGGTGTGGTGCATGACACAGAGACTTGAACATCAGAGAATATCTGTGCTTTGAACTATATCCTTCAAGGCCTTCACTAGTCATAACAAAGTGTATCAGCTGTCTCCAGAGTGTTCATTTAAACTTGCCATGAAAAATATTTAATTCAGCAACATTATGTCAACATGTTGTTTTAGACTACACTTTGCTATAGTTGACACCAAAATTAGAGAGCTCCTACAAGAAAGCCTTGTGGAGAAATAAAATGTACTGTCTGAGAATGCTATGACCTGTATGCTATGAGTAAGGGAACGTAAGGGCCTAAAACATATAGGCTGCCATCACCTGTATGGATTTTATTGAATGCCTTAATCAGCTTGAATACTGTTTCACTATATTTACTCTTATATTTTTTTAAATCTGAATGGTATGACCAGCCCTAAGCGTATTTAACAGAAACTAGCTGTAATACCACAGTAGATAATATAAAGAAAATACAGATGTGCTCTCCCTTACTGTTGTGATTTATCGCTGTGGCCACCATCTTACCTTGCCTGTCCATGACTAGCACCACACTCTGGCCTTTAGCCAGTCTCTCACTGCTGTCTGGCGGGTGCATGAACAAATGCCGGCAGTCGTAAAGAGCCAGTGCACATTCTGCAAATCTGTCCCTCTCCAACCCCTGACCACCTTTGCCTATATTAAGTACCTTCCCCCTAATGAAGATCCCTAAGCTTTTTGGTCTTCTGAATCCAGCTACGGCTTCCTGGTTCTGATTTTGGCTATATCCTGACAACTCTACATTCTCCCTTACTGACTTCCACTTGCTTTATGGACCCTCTCTGTTGCTTACCCCAACTCTCAGCCTGGGTATATTGTGCTGAATATTCTCTGTGTGCCCTGACCTCAGGACTGTCCCTTGTGTTGAAGTACATTTATTGTAAAACAAATCAAGAACCTAGAAGAAGTTTTCAGAATCGAATTAAACTTTCTCTGTGTGACTGTAATGTTGATATAAGGAAGTGATTACAATATCAGAGCAAAAGGATAATTTACTGTAGAAAACTGAACACATGAAGGGAAACTCTATTACCTTGTTGGGTCACAAGATGTGATATGGGTGGACATGGAGGCATCCTGCAACATATTGGTCCACATTTGTTGTAACTTAGCCTCTAGATCGTCTAAACTCATAGGCTGTCAAAATTGATCTCCCAGATGGTCACACACATGTACTATTAGTATTTTATCTGGTGATTGGGTAAGCCACAGAAGATGTTATGGATTCATCCCCGTGACACCCTTGCTGTGTGTGGCTGAACATTACCCTGCTGGAAAATGCGTACTGGAAGCCTTGCCTTGAGAGGCAACAGATGTGGCTGCAGGATATTCTAACACATTGCTGAGCTGCCATTGTTTTTCGCACCACTACTAGGGGTCACTGACTGTCATATGTGATGGCCCCCCCAGACCAACACACTAGCAGTGTGGGCAGTGTACCACTCCACAGCAAAGGCAGGATTGAGGAACTCAAACTTAGGTATCCAGACACAAGCACGGACATTGTCAGTGTCCAAACTAAGCTTAAATCTGCCACTGAAGACAACCCAGTTTCACTTTGCACCAGTCTAGTTTTGCTGTTTGCGACACCACTGCAAACAGAGGCGATGTTGGGTGTCAAAGATAGTACAAGTAATGGCCGTGAGACCAAATGTTCTTCAGCCAAGAGCTTGAAAATCAGTCCGGCAGACACATGGGCTGTAATGATGGTGCCACCTATCTCTAAATGGTGTACAACAAAACAGTTGGAGCTGCATGTGCTTGTCAAATGATCCTTTTTAATGGTTGTCAGTCGAGGGTATTCTGAGCTCGGTCACCATGTGTGCATGCCTTTACACATCCACTGGTCCCAACACCTGCTAACAGGCTGGTCACAATGCTCCAGGTAGCAGTCAGTTTTGTCCATTCAATTATCCAGCCTCTCACATTCCAATAATGCCCCTGCTCTAAAACTGTGTTAACTGGCAAATTATTTTTGACTGCATCGTTTAGACATCTAATGATCAACAAGCACTACAAAAGAGGAAAAAGCAGGCCACTAACCACAAATAGCCTCTGAGAGCCTTTTTATAGGCCATAGGTGAAACCACTTTTGAGGCGTCAGGTGGTAAGATCATTCATCTCATCATTCCACAACTCTATCCATTTGCATATCTGCTTGAATGTAACTGCATGCCAAGTTTTGCAGTGAAATGACAACTATTGCTAGACACTTGATTTTTTTTTACAAAGAGTGTATATGCTACCTGCCTGGATTCCAGACTCTGCTGACTACACCTCTATTCACACTCAAGTACTGCATCCTGGTCCTGGTTCTGCTTGACAAAGACCTAACACAGGTCGAAACGTAGCAGCGGTTATCATGGAGGATTAAAGAGAACTTTTTGTACGTTTATTTTGGAGTCCAGGAGTGCTGACTTCGCCGTTGTATGATCTGGTATTTCTGCATCCTGGTCTATTGAAACATCAGCTGTCACATAACCAGTGTATGGCTCAGCAGATCCACATCCGCTTGCTGACCCTTACCTTTCCTCTTGGCTAAACATATCCTCAGATATGTGTCATGCGATGACCATCATTGTAAAAAAACAATTTTGCAATATGATGTCACAAGATTTTTATGCTATTAAAGTATATGTGTGGTCACCAAGTAGTTATGTGAACTGCAGTCTGTCAAGGGTTTAGCTAGCAATAGAAGCAGAAACCAAGAAACGGCAACAGCACTCATAATACACTTACTATCAGAGGTATACATACCTATAATCAATACTCTAACCACATTAAATAATGCAAGGTTCTTGGTATATAATTTGATCAAATTACATTGGCCCATCTTCCAACATCCAGGTGACCAAGCTTTCAGATTGGTACCAACGCTAATACTAGGCGGTTTAATCTTAACCTGGGAAAGATGGATACCTACCTCTCAAAATGCTGTTCTCTTGGGACTAAGCCTACAAATAAAACCAGGGACGGTAGGATGCCATTTATATGGTCTAGTAGGAGGGACAGAAGGTAAATAGGCGGTGGGCATGCACGACCAGGTGAAGGCAGACACAATTTCCACTCTTAAACTCCTCTATAAATTTTGCCATCACCACGTTCTCAGGCAGATAGTTCCACAGTCTCACTGCTCTTACAGTAAAGACCCCCCTTCTGTGTTGGTAAAAAAACCTTCTTTCCAACCAGATCAAATGCTTCACTGGAAGTGGGTGTGGAACAACATAGTATCTGGACTGAGAAGAAAAACAGTGGTGTATGGCGCAAGCTTCCTGAAATAAGGCAGGAAGACTAGAAAATGAACCCAACCTCTATGTTATTGTATGTTAACCAGTAACAGATGCATTGTGAAGCAGAAGGCATCTTCTTCAGTACTGCTGGAGTGTGTACTGCTGTGACCATAGAAATGCCATGCTGTGCACAGAGAGCCACTGGTCAGGCACCACTGGAGCGGAACAAATGTGACTAGTAGTTCATTTGAGAGGGAGGATTTGTACCTCAAAGGCATCTATTGCTGGTTAATATTACAAAAAATTTAAAAAGTCAAGTTAATTTTCTCCTCTTCGTACCTTATTCCTGGAAGGTTGTGCCATATGCCATTGTTTTCCTTCTTAGTCCATAGAATCATAGAATGGTAGAGTTGGAAGGGACCTCCGAGTCATCTGGTCCAACCTCCTGCTCAGTGCATCATCCCAGACAGATATTTGTCCAGCCTTTGTTAGAACACTTCCATTGAAGGAAAAGTCACCACCTCCCATGGTAACCTGTTCCACTCATTGATCACCCTCACTGTCAGAAAGTTTTTTTCTAATACCTAATCTGTGTCTCCTCCCTTTCAGTTCATCCCATTGCTTCTAGTCTTTCCTTGTGCAAATGAGAATAGGGCTGATCCCTCTGCACTGTGACAACCCTTCAGATATTTGTAGTCAGCTATTAAGTCTCCTCTCAGTCTTCTTTTTTGCAAGCTAAACATTCCCAGATCCTTTAGCCATTCCTCATAGGACATGATTTACAGACCGCTCACCGTCTTGGTAACTCTTCTCTGAACTTGCTCCAGTTTGTTGATGTATTTTTTAAAGTGGGGTGCCAGGAACTGGACACAGTATTCCAGATGAGGTCTGGTTAAGGAAGAGTAGAGGGGGATAATAACCTCATGTGATCTAGACTCTACTCTTCTCTTAATACATCCCAGAATAGTGTTTGCCTTTTTGGCTGCGGCATCACATTGTTGACTCATGTTCAGTCTATGAACCATATACTGTGTAAAATACAGATTGATGTCTTAGGTTGGTCCTTGTACCCTGTTCTCACTATGGCTAGGCTCACATGGCCATAAGCGTAAAACTCTGTGGGGGGTCCTGCAGCATTTAACAGCATCTTTAGAGCTATGGAGTTGTCCATGACCCTACGTACTGCCAGGTATGGCGTCAAAATTGCACTGTGCCTGAATGTCTACTCTCGCACAATGTCATGCACAGTACACGTGTTTTGGGGTTTTTTTGTTTATATTTCCCACGCCGTAGCTTAGTGATGACACATATACCTGCCAATATAATTCATTGCGAGTTACCACTTATCACACGGGAGTAAAGGGCCCGAGTAATGTGCAGTAAACAGACGGTTGTGTGAATTAGCCCTATATCTGGTTAAAGATCAGTCACTTTAAGCTAAGCTGCAATAGTAAGCATTTCTTTTAACTGTAATTAAATAAACTTGACTTTTGCTAAATTAAAAATAGGAAAGCAAAACACCTGTTTACGTCTTATCCTTTAATATGCCTAGTAATGTGCTTGAATGAGTCTAAATATATGTTTATTTGTCTTTAAAGTGCCCTATTGTTGCCTCTCGCCTTTTCATTAGATTTCAACAACAAAATGAAACCATATAGTCTTTTACAGTAAGAAAAACACTTTCATGTATCCTGTTGTAAGCCTACTGTTTATCATAGGAGAGAACAAAGAAACATTCATTAGCTGGATTGACATTTTAATTAATGCAAAATGCCTACCTCTTTATATGGTATGATGCATGGCACATAAATATAGTATAGTGTTGCATTATAATTTCATGAAATACTTTCCTGAAGCTTTGCTCAATATTTTCCTTGTATCCATGAACTGCAGCTGAACCCAGATTAAATCCCAGAACACAAATAAAACTACAATTTTGTAATAACGTGGTTTCCTTTTAAAGTAAATTCATACATAAATAAAAATAGAGCTGAATATAACCATCACGAGCAGTTATAACATTGGATAATTGAATATTTATGCTTTTTTGAACATTACTTAACACTGTCTTATGTTTATCACTTATTTTTAAAAGACCTTTAAATTCAAGTTTAGGTACAATAAATACATGGCAAACTGTTAGAGTATGTTCACTCAGCATTTTCACTGTGGATTTGATGCAGAATCCATGTGTTATAGGTGTAGATTCCATAGCAAACCTGTAATATAATCTGCATCCAAGGCCAGATTTACCCAAGCATAAGCATATTTACTCACCCATTTGCGCTGCACATTTTTTGAATGGGCGTTGAGTTTTTCTGCGCACCTGTATGTATTTTATTGTATATTTTGTGTGCATATGTCATGCTATGTTCATACACAATACAAACAAAAATAGAACATTCTGTGTATTTTTTTGCACAAACAAAATGCATCAATGAGTTTTATTCGCTGCGAATTGCACATGCAGATTCAAAATTTACTTGCGAAAAAAAGAAACATCACCTCTTAGGGCCTAAACGGATGGGAATGTTTTAGTCCCGGTATGCGGTCATGAAAATCAAGGCTGCATAATGGGACAAAGTGAGGCCATTGATTTCAAAGGTTTTCGCATCATCGGGATTCTCGCATGTTAATAGTATGTGCAAGAAAATATAGGACTTGCAGCAGAGGCGTAACTTGACGCTCCTGGGCCCTAATGCAAAACCTGTAACAGGGCCTGCAACTATAATGCTTTATGCATAGTACTGGGCTCCCTATATGGAGAAGAGAGGCGGTATGGGCCCACTAAGGCTCCTGGTCCCGGGTGCAACCGCATCCCCTATAGTTCCGCCAGTGACTTGCCTTCTCTTTCTTGCACATAGTTAATACTACATGCAAGAATAATACAAGACCTATCTTCTCGCTTTTTTTTTCAAACTCGTGTTCTATAATGCAGAGTTTGAATAGTCCAGAAAAAAAAGCAGAAACCCTGTGTTACCATACAGCGCGGCGCGTCGCTCCGGCGGCCTGGAGCCCTGTGTCGAGGTTATCCCAGCAGCTGTGGGCGGCGGCATGGGCGTGTCCGCCCATAGGGTGCCGCCCGCCCTCCTCCGTTCTTCTTATACAGCAGTGGGCGGAGTTGCCTCCTCCCACTCTCCGCCCCTGGGCGGAACCTTGTGGTTAAAAGACTGGCAGTGAAGTGAGCTCATTGCCAGTTATTGGTTCTGCTTGCACCTAGCCAGTCTGTCTGTGGTTCCCCTCAGTCAGTCCCTAGTTGTCGGTCAGCTCCCTCTGGTCCCCTATTACTCTGTCTGTCTGTTTGTGTTGGTTCTGTTTGCCTCTAATCTAGTCTGGCCCAGTCAGTACTAGTTGCTATCCAGCACCCTGCCAGTTTGCCTGTGAGTCCCATCTCCAGCCTTGTAAGTTTTGTTGGTCTGATTCATCTGCCTCCTCTGTCGGCACTCTGTTCTCCCCATTAGGTAGTTTCCTGCTTGTCAGTCGCCAGGTCCCTAGCCAGGGCAGGGACCGCCGTCCAGTTGTCCGCCTGGGGTTAGCCAGGGCCGAGGCAAGTAGGCAGGGACAGTGGGGGTGCGGGAGATCAGGGCACCCCAACTGGCGCTCGGGGGGCAGAGTGCCGTAACACCCTGGTTCATGCACTAATATGCTCCATAGTGGTGAGTGTATTAGCACATGCGCCCATGTGTTTTTGTCCTTAAGGGTGCATTCACACAAGCGCATAAACGGCGCGTTTTTGCGCCCAATCGTATAAACGTGACCATCTGAGGCATTGGTTTCCAATGTATTCGTTCGCACGTGCGATTTTACGGCGCGTAAAAACGGCAACCCGAAAAAAAAACGGAACATATGCGACCGAAATACGCGCCAACGCATATTTGATGGCCGAAAAGATAGTTTGCAAAGTAGGAACAAACGATAATACGCTTTCTAGCTCTGGTCATGATCGCCGAAAAACGTTCTTTCCGGCGAATAAACACTGCGCACGTGCGAACGTACATATGCCTACGCTCGTGTGACCGCGCCCTAACTGTGATTCCACATTGAATCTCCATTTGGAAATCCATATGTGGACTTGCCCATTGAAAAAGGCTAAACTTGCATATGGAGCTGCAGAAAAAAATGAAGTGAAAATCCATGGATATTTGCTGTGGGTTCTTATGTGGAATTCATGTGGAAAAATCTGATGTGGATTCTGCCTGTGTGAACATGGCCTTTGATGTAAGTTTCTAAAGATTTTAACTAGAGATGAGCAAGCGTACTCGGAAAAGCACTACTCGCTCGAGTAATTTGCTTTATCCGAGTATCGCTGTGCTCGTCCCTGAAGATTCGGGTGCCGCTGCGGCTGACAGGTGAGTCGCAGCGGGGAGCAGGGGAGAGCGGGCGGGAGAGAGGGAGAGAAAGATCTTACCTCCGTTCCTCCCCGCTCTCCCCTACAGCTCCCCGCTCCGTGCCGGCACCCGAATCTTCAGGGACGAGCACAGCGATACTCGGATAAAGCAAATTACTCGAGCGAGTAGTGCTTTTCCGAGTACGCTCGCTCATCCCTAATTTTAACAGAAACATTTTATAAAATTGCAGTATTGTAAGTAGTATTACATGTTCAAGAAAAAATTGAAAAACATTTGCTTCATGTTAACTATTGTGTAAACTCACATTTTGACTTGCTAACTGTATTTCATTATTTTCTAAAGACCCATTGGTTTATTTGTTTTTCAATGTTGTGGCAAGTTGGGGTTACTCACCTGTTAGATTGCTAATTCGCTATGTTTGCCTTTCAGCAGGAATGGACACCACGTACATACAGGCTCTAGAGATGTGAATTTCTCTAACTTTAAGCTTCCACCACCATTTATTCCATAGAAGCCATTTATTTCACAGCACACACGTGTACAGTATACAATGCTTAGGGTTTACAACCCACTGGGTCTCCATCTGCACAACTCACCCAGAGAGTCTAGAGGCGTCCTCTGTCCTCTTCTGTCAGACTTGGGGGGAAGGGCCCGACTGGTCCATGTCAGATCTTAGGCTTCTAATTCCTGATGTGGCTTCTTCACACCACCACTCACTCTGGCTAACAGCTAACTTCCCCCTGAATGTGTCAGGAACTGATCCTTATATGGTGTTTTCTCTCACTTCCGCAGCCTGAATGCCTGTCTACCACCCCATGCAGGCTATTCTGTGTATTGCACTCCTGCAATCTATAATATCTCTGCCATAAGATTTTCTTTCCTATGCAAAGCAGTCTTTGCAGAAACAAACATGTAACCGAAAATGTAGTATTAGGGTGGCTTCAGGTGACCCTATTTATGCACGGCTTTGCGTATGCAAAATTTGCACACACATTGCACAGAGAATTAAACACATGCTTTATTTTTATGTGCATTTGTGCACCTAAGGCACTGTAGGAGTCTTTAGGGGTACACAAATGCGCACCCGATACCCACAAAGTTGTACTGCACAATTTCATGGGGAAATAGAAAACATGGGGACTAATTAAGCTGCACAGCCTTATCAATCATGGCGCAGCAGCACAAAAAGTACAGTAAAATGCAATAGCACGACCTCCACTGCGTAAATAGTCGTGCTATTGGCAGCATATTTACACTTATGCTCATCTGAAGTTTTCTTGGGGTAGTGTCAAACACTTAATTTGTAGGAAAAGCACTACTTTTTCAGTGTCATTTTTCCTAACTTTTTCCCTGTCCTTTTTATTTTGCTGAGAGCACTGCGCCCAGACGTTACTTGCAAGTCAATAGAGAAATATTAAACATTGCATTTTTGTGTGGCATTTTTTCGCTCATAATGCAATATTTGGGTCAGTGGTATTTTTTTTCAATCACAATACCCTGTTGGCTTGGCATTTTTTTGATTAGGTATCTCTATGAAAGATGAAAAAATGTAAAAGAAATGTCAAACACACTCAAGAAACCCATACTAAAGTGTGTGAAGGAAGCTTCAGGCTACAGGAACATGTAGTATAATGAAAACAAAGGTTTGGTACCGTGTTAGCCAGTAGAGCAAAATGTGATTGCTCCCAGCAAGGGAAACCACATAATCTTGTAGCTATGATACCTTTCAATAGCTAACAAAAATACATGATGCAATAGCGAGCTTGCGAACCTCTTAGGGTTTTTCACCAGGCCAGCAGTCTATAGATGTCTCATACCTGCCATTCAGCATTCAGCGTGAACATTGGGTTGAATTATTCACGAGGATTTATGGGTGAATGTCAGGTATGAGACATCTATAGACTGCTGGCCTGGTGAAAACCCCCATTAACAGTAATTCAGGGACCATAAACTTTCACTCTCTTATCAGTGTCTAGTTAAAAATGTTTGTGCACCTCTTGCAGCATTCTTGTCCTGACGACCTCCCCAACAGTAATTAAGAGACCATAAAACTTTTATTCCCTTCTTAGTGCCTAGTCAAAAAAGTTTGTTTTCTGTTGCAGTATTCCGTTTAAGTGCTGCTAACCAATCACATCCGTCTCTGTGCCTTGTCATAAGTATGTATGTTATAAGTGTGTATAAATATTCATGCCTCTTCAGATCTATTCCATTTTAGCCAGACGAAGAGCCCGAGAGGTTCGCAAGATCGCTATTACATCATGTATTTTTGTTAGCCATTAAAAGGTATCATATCTACAAGATTACATGGTTTCTCTTGCTAGGAACAATCACAGGAACATGGAGGTAATGCGAGATGCAGCTAAGAGACTCAGACACATATATCATCTACTGCTAATGCTGCATTAGAAACTTTTGGAAAGGAAATTATTCTTCCTCTGAAGGAGTTCCCTAAACTGTGATTTGTTTAGTTTTACTGCTAAGGTAAATTCGCTATTGATGACCTTGGTGGTAGGGTGGATCACTTAGAGAAAATAATGAGGAAGATTATGACTGTGCATAATGACATGGTGGATGAGTGCCTTGTCTTGGAAGGAGAAGTGGAAACCCTAAAGATTAAACTAGCAGAAATGAAAGATCACAACTAGAGATGAGCGAACACCAAAATGTTCGGGTGTTCGTTATTCGTAACGAACTTCCCGTGATGCTCGAGGGTTCGTTTCGAACAACGAACCCCATTGAAGTCAATGGGCGACCGGAACATTTTTGTATTTCGCCGATGCTCGCTAAGGTTTTCATGTGTGAAAATCTGGGCAATTCAGGAAAGTGATGGGAATGACACAGTGACGGATAGGGCAGGCGAGGGGCTACATGTTGGGCTGCATCCTAAGTTCACAGGTCCCACTATTAAGCCACAATAGCGGCAAGAGTGGGCCCCCCCCCCCTCCCAACAACTTTTACTTCTGAAAAGCGCTCATTAGCATGGCATACCTTTGCTAAGCACCACACTACCTCCAACAAAGCACAATCACTGCCTGCATGACACTCCACTGCCACTTCTCCTGAGTTACATGCTGCCCAACCGCACCCCCTCCCCCCCACAGCGCACACCAAACTGTCCCTGCGCAGCCTTCAGCTGCCCTCATGCCACACCACCCTCACGTCTATTTAGAAGTGCGTCTGCCACGACGAGGGACCGCAGGCACACACTGCACAGGGTTGGCACGGCTAGGTAGCGACCCTCTTTAATAGGGGCGGGGCGATAGCCCACAATGCTGTACAGAAGCAATGAGAAATACAATCCTGTGCCACCGCCATCAGGAGCTGCACACGTGGGCATAGCAATGGGGAACCTATGTGCCACACACTATTCATTCTGTCAAGGTGTCTGCATGCCCCAGTCAGACTGGTTATATGCACCTTAACAGTAACCGCGTTGGTGGTAATGTGGTGGTGACTGCGGACCTAGTACCACGGTTGTATTTTGTTGGTTTTCGGAATGCGGCCAGGATTAAGTGGGCCGTGGCGGGGGGATGGTGTGGGGGCTCTCGTTGTGTCGGTAAAGGTGAAATTCTTGGACTGCCACCAGACGAAGCAATGCAAAGACATTTGCCAAGAATGTTTTCCCTGTTGGAGGAGGAGGGGGATGTTTTTGAGGCACTACGTGTCCTCTCCACGTGTCCGTGGTTATATGCACCTTAACAGTAACCGCGTTGGTGGTAATGTGGTGGTGACTGCGGACCTAGTACCACGGTTGTATTTTGTTGGTTTTCGGAATGTGGCCAGGATTAAGTGGGCCGTGGTGGGGGGATGGTGGGGGGGCTCTCTAGTAGTGTCGGTAAAGGTGAAATTCTTGGACTGCCGCCAGACGAACCAATGCAAAGGCATTTGCCAACAATGTTTTCCCTGTTGGAGGAGGAGGGGGATGTTTTTGAGGCACTACGTGTCCTCTCCACGTGTCCGTGGTTATATGCACCTTAACAGTAACCGCGTTGGTGGTAATGTGGTGGTGACTGCGGACCTAGTACCACGGTTGTATTTTGTTGGTTTTCGGAATGTGGCCAGGATTAAGTGGGCCGTGGCGGGGGGATGGTGGGGGGGCTCTCTAGTAGTGTCGGTAAAGGTGAAATTCTTGGACTGCCGCCAGACGAACCAATGCAAAGGCATTTGCCAACAATGTTTTCCCTGTTGGAGGAGGAGGGGGATGTTTTTGAGGCACTACGTGTCCTCTCCACGTGTCCGTTCCATGTAAGCAATAGTAGCACTCAAGACAGGCCCCAGTAACAATTCTGAAGCAGCAGTATAGCGGGAGCGCAGTCTTCGTTCCATGTAAGCAATAGTAGCACTCAAGACAGGCCCCAGTAACAATTCTGAAGCAGCAGTATAGCGGGAGCGCAGTCTTCGTTCCATGTAAGCAATAGTAGCACTCAAGACAGGCCCCAGTAACAATTCTGAAGCAGCAGTATAGCGGGAGCGCAGTCTTCGTTCCATGTAAGCAATAGTAGCACTCAAGACAGGCCCCAGTAACAATTCTGAAGCAGCAGTATAGCGGGAGCGCAGTCTTCGTTCCATGTAAGCAATAGTAGCACTCAAGACAGGCCCCAGTAACAATTCTGAAGCAGCAGTATAGCGGGAGCGCAGTCTTCGTTCCATTTCAGTAGCCTTAGTATAGCCAAGGCACAAGTGACATTTATGTAGCTAAACTGTAGGCCAACCCCACACACCTTTCTGTACCATGAGTGCAGGCGAAGAACATAGAAATTACTATGATTACACTGTAGGTGAGGGCCCCAAAAAATTGGTGTACCAACAGTACTAATGTACCTCAGTAAAAATTGGCCATGCCCAATCAAGATGGCAGGTGAATCGCTTTGGTTAATGTGGCTTAAGTGGTAACTAGGCCTGGAGGCAGCCCAGTGTAACGAAAAATTGGTTCAAGTTAAAGTTCCAACGCTTTTAAGCTAATTGAAACTTAGAAAAATTGTTCAGAAAAATTATTTGAGTGAGCCTTGTGGCCCTAAGAAAAATTGCCCGTTCAGCGTGATTACGTGAGGTTTCAGGAGGAGGAGCAGGAGGAGGAGGAGGAGGAATATTAGACACAGATTGATGAAGCAGAAATGTCCCCGTTTTGGATGGTGAGAGAGAACGTAGCTTCCATCCGCGGGTGCAGCCTACGTATTGCTTACGTATCGCTGCTGTCCGCTGGTGGAGAACAGAAGTCTGGGGAAATCCAGCCTTTGTTCATCTTGATGAGTGTTAGCCTGTCGGCACTGTCGGTTGACAAGCGGCTACGCTTATCGGTGATGATTCCCCCAGCCGCACTAAACACCCTCTCCGACAAGACGCTAGCCGCAGGACAAGCAAGCACCTCAAGGGCATACAGGGCTAGTTCAGGCCACGTGTCCAGCTTCGACACCCAGTAGTTGTAGGGGGCAGAGGCGTCACCAAGGATGGTCGTGCGATCCGCTACGTACTCCCTCACCATCCTTTTGCAGTGCTCCCGCCGACTCAGCCGTGACTGGGGAGCGGTGACACAGTCTTGGTGGGGAGCCATAAAGCTGGCCAGGCCCTTAAAGACTGTTGCACTGCCTGGGATGTACATGCTGCTCGATCTACGCACATCCCCTGCAACATGGCCCTCGGAACTGCGCCTTCTGCCACTAGCGCTGTCGGCTGGGAATTTTACCATCAGCTTGTCCGCAAGGGTCCTGTGGTATAGCAACACTCTCGAACCCCTTTCCTCTTCGGGAATCAGAGTGGGCAGGTTCTCCTTATACCGTGGATCGAGCAGTGTGTACACCCAGTAATCCGTAGTGGCCAGAATGCGTGCAACGCGAGGGTCACGAGAAAGGCATCCTAACATGAAGTCAGCCATGTGTGCCAGGGTACCTGTACGCAACACATGGCTGTCTTCACTAGGAAGATCACTTTCAGGATCCTCCTCCTCCTCCTCCTCCTCCTCAGGCCATACACGCTGAAAGGATGACAGGCAATCAGCCGGTGTACCGTCAGCAGCGGGCCAAGCTGTCTCTTCCCCCTCCTCCTCATCCTCCTCATGCTCCTCCTCCTCCTCCTGTACGCGCTGAGAAATAGACAGGAGGGTGCCCTGACTATCCAGCGGCATACTGTCTTCCCCCGCCCCCGTTTCCGAGCGCAAAGCAGCTGCCTTTATGGTTTGCAGGGAATTTCTCAAGATGCATAGCAGAGGAATGGTGACGCTAATGATTGTAGCATCGCCGCTCACCACCTGGGTAGACTCCTCAAAATTACCAAGGACATGGCAGATGTCTGCCAACCAGGCCCACTCTTCTGAAAGGAATTGAGGAGGCTGACTCCCACTGCGCCGCCCATGTTGGAGTTGGTATTCGACTATAGCTCTACGCTGTTCATAGAGCCTGGCCAACATGTGGAGCGTAGAGTTCCACCGTGTGGGCACGTCGCACAGCAGTCGGTGCACTGGCAGCTTAAAGTGATGTTGCAGGGTGCGCAGGGTGGCAGCGTCCGTGTGGGACTTGCGGAAATGTGCGCAGAGCCGGCGCGCCTTTACGAGCAGGTCTGACAAGCGTGGGTAGCTTTTCAGAAAGCGCTGAACCACCAAATTAAATACGTGGGCCAGGCATGGCACGTGCGTGAGGCTGCCGAGCTGCAGAGCCGCCACCAGGTTACGGCCGTTGTCACACACGACCATGCCCGGTTGGAGGCTCAGCGGCGCAAGCCAGCGGTCCGTCTGCTGTGTCAGACCCTGCAGCAGTTCGTGGGCCGTGTGCCTCTTATCGCCTAAGCTGAGTAGTTTCAGCACGGCCTGCTGACGCTTGCCCACCGCTGTGCTGCCACACCGCGCGACACCGACTGCTGGCGACATGCTGCTGCTAACACATCTTGATTGTGAGACAGAGGAGGAGGAGGAGGAGGAGGGTGCTTTAGTGGAGGAAGCATAGACCTCCGCAGATACCAGCACCGAGCTGGGGCCCGCAATTCTGGGGGTGGGTAGGACGTGAGCGGTCCCAGGCTCTGACTCTGTCCCAGCCTCCACTAAATTCACCCAATGTGCCGTCAGGGAGATGTAGTGGCCCTGCCCGCCTGTGCTTGTCCACGTGTCCGTAGTTAAGTGGACCGTGGCAGTAACCGCGTTGGTGAGGGCGCGCACAATGTTGCGGGAGACGTGGTCGTGCAGGGCTGGGACGGCACATCGGGAAAAGTAGTGGCGACTGGGAACTGAGTAGCGCGGGGCCGCCGCCTCCATGATACTTTTGAAGGACTCCGTTTCCACAACCCTATACGGCAGCATCTCAAGGCTGATGAATTTTGCGATGCGGACGGTTAACGTTTGAGCGTGCGGGTGCGTGGCGGCGTACTTGCGCTTGCGCTCGAACACTTGCGCAAGCGACGGCTGAACGGTGCGCTGAACTACACTGCTGGATGGGGCCGAGGACAGCGGAGATGAGGGTGTGGGTGCAGGCCATGAGGCGGTAGTGCCTGTGTCCTGAGAGGGGGGTTGCATCTCAGTGGCAGGTTGGGGCACAGGGGGAGAGGCAGGGGTGCAAACCGGAGGCGGTGAACGGCCTTCGTCCCACCTTGTGGGGTGCTTGGCCATCATATGTCTGCGCATGCTGGTGGTGGTGAGGCTGTTGGTGTTGGCTCCCCGGCTGAGCTTTGCGCGACAAAGGTTGCACACCACTGTTCGTCGGTCGTCAGGCGTCTCTGTGAAAAACTGCCAGACCTTAGAGCACCTCGGCCTCCGCAGGGTGGCATGGCGCGAGGGGGCGCTTTGGGAAACACTTGGTGGATTATTCGGTCTGGCCCTGCCTCTACCCCTGGCCACTGCACTGCCTCTTGCAACCTGCCCTGCTGATGCCCTTGACTCCCCCTCTGAAGACCTGTCCTCCTGAGTAAGCGTTGCACACCAGGTGGGGTCAGTCACCTCATCGTCCTGCTGCTCTTCCTCCGAATCCTCTGTGCGCTGCTCCCTGGGACTTACTGCCCTTACTACTACCTCACTGCAAGACAACTGTGTCTGATCGTCATCGTCCTCCTCACCCACAGAAAGTTGTTGAGACAGTTGGCGGAAGTCCCCAGCCTCTTCCCCCGGACCCCGGGAACTTTCGAATGGTTGGGCATCAGTGACGATAAACTCCTCTGGTGGGAGAGGAACCGCTGCTGCCCAATCTAAGCAGGGGCCCGAGAACAGTTCCTGGGAGTGCTCCCGCTCCTGAGCAGGTGTTATTGTAGTGGAGTGAGGAGGCTGGGAGGAAGGAGGAGCAGCAGACAGAGGATTCGGATTGGCAGCAGTGGACGGCGCAGAACTGCGGGTAGACGATAGGTTGCTCGAAGCACTTTCTGCCATCCAGGACAGGACCTGCTCACACTGCTCATTTTCTAATAACCGTCTCCCGCGTGGACCCATTAATTGGGCGATGAATGTGGGGACGCCAGAAACGTGCCTCTCTCCTAATCGCGCAGCAGTCGGCTGCGACACACCTGGATCAGGAGCTTGGCCTGTGCCCACACCCTGACTTGGCCCTCCGCGTCCTCGGCCACGTCCACGTCCACGTCCTCTAGGCTTACCCCTACCCCTCAGCATGCTGTATTACCAGTGATTAGATTTCCCAGGCAGGAAATAAATTGGCGCAAGACTGCAGGCCAAATATAATTTTTGCCCTTTTTGGAAAACGAAAGGCCCCACTGCCTCTAGTGAATGAATTATCTAAGTTTAATAACTGTGCTGTGTCCCTGCTTATGTGTCACAGAACGTGAGGGTAGCAGAGTTATTAACTGTGGCAGAGCAGGTATTTTTTTTCCCAATTAAGGAAAGCAAATGGCGAACCCAGCAGTAAAGCGTAGCTGGCTGCGTATGATTTAGCAATGTTTTTCACGCAGCTCACACGTCTCCACAGGCGTAAGGACGGACACAGGCTGGACAAATAGATTTCTTTTCAGTTTTTTCCCACCAACAGGCAGCACTGCGTATATTCAATGAACCTGCGAAGTTTAATAACTGCGCTGTGTCCCTGCTTATGTGTCACAGAACGTGAGGGTAGCAGAGTTATTATAACTCTTGGAGAGCAGGTATTTTTTTCCCCAATTAAGGAAAGCAAATGGCGAACCCAGCAGTAAAGCGTAGCTGGCTGCGTATGATTTAGCAATGTTTTTCACGCAGCTCACACGTCTACACAGGCGTAAGGACGGACACAGGCTGGACAAATAGATTTCTTTTCAGTTTTTTCCCACCAACAGGCAGCACTGCGTATATTCAATGAACCTGCGAAGTTTAATAACTGCGCTGTGTCCCTGCTTATGTGTCACAGAACGTGAGGGTAGCAGAGTTATTATAACTCTTGGAGAGCAGGTATTTTTTTTCCCAATTAAGGAAAGCAAATGGCGAACCCAGCAGTAAAGCGTAGCTGGCTGCGTATGATTTAGCAATGTTTTTCACGCAGCTCACACGTCTCCACAGGCGTAAGGACGGACACAGGCTGGACAAATAGATTTCTTTTCAGTTTTTTCCCACCAACAGGCAGCACTGCGTATATTCAATGAACCTGCGAAGTTTAATAACTGCGCTGTGTCCCTGCTTATGTGTCACAGAACGTGAGGGTAGCAGAGTTATTATAACTCTTGGAGAGCAGGTATTTTTTTTCCCAATTAAGGAAAGCAAATGGCGAACCCAGCAGTAAAGCGTAGCTGGCTGCGTATGATTTAGCAATGTTTTTCACGCAGCTCACACGTCTACACAGGCGTAAGGACGGACACAGGCTGGACAAATAGATTTGTTTTCAGTTTTTTCCCACCAACAGGCAGCACTGCGTATATTCAATGAACCTGCGAAGTTTAATAACTGCGCTGTGTCCCTGCTTATGTGTCACAGAACGTGAGGGTAGCAGAGTTATTATAACTCTTGGAGAGCAGGTATTTTTTTCCCCAATTAAGGAAAGCAAATGGCGAACCCAGCAGTAAAGCGTAGCTGGCTGCGTATGATTTAGCAATGTTTTTCACGCAGCTCACACGTCTCCACAGGCGTAAGGACGGACACAGGCTGGACAAATAGATTTCTTTTCAGTTTTTTCCCACCAACAGGCAGCACTGCGTATATTCTATGAATAATAACTGTGTTGTGGCCCTGCCTATACAATTCTTTCCCTGCAGTATCAATGGAGGGTGCAATGCTCTGCAGAGGCGATTTTGAGAAGCCCAAAAAAAATGCAGCACAGCCAACAGCAGCCTGGACAGTACTGCACACGGATAAATATGGCCCTAGAAAGGACCGTTGAGGTTCTTGAAGGCTACACTCACTCCTAACACTCTCCCTGCCTATGCAGCACTTCTGTCCCTAATGCCAGGTGCAACGGTCTGCAGAGGCGATTTTGAGAAAGAAAAAAAAATCCCACTGCTAACAGCAGCCAACACACAGCTATCAGTGGCCCTAATAAGGACCTTTGGGGGGTCTTGAAGCCTACACTAACTACCAATTCTTTCCCTACAGCAGCTCCGGTATAAACAGCACTGTCCCTCATCTAACTCACACCGCATCTGAGGCGAGCCGCGGGAGGGGCCGACTTTTATATTAGGCGAACACCTGATCTCGCCAGCCACTCACAGCAGGGGGGTGGTATAGGGCTTAAACGTTGCAGGGGGAAGTTGTAATGCCTTCCCTGTCTTTCAATTGGCCAGAAAAGCGCGCTAACGTCTCAGGGAAGGAAGTGAAAGTAACCAGAACACCGCATGGTGTTCGTCACGAATAACGAACATCCCGAACACCCTAATATTCGCACGAATATCAAGCTCGGACGAACGCGTTCGCTCATCTCTAATCACAACAGAACAGATAATGTAGAATTTAGAGACATTGCAGAATTAATCAAACCATTTGAATGAACATGTTGTTTGCAAAAATTGATTAAAGCCTTGCTTCAATTTTGTCAGCCTTAAGACTTACTAACTGACAGAGCCCATAGGCTTCCAAAACCCAAGGCCATTCCAGAAGAAGTTCCCCTGAGTTATCGCAAGACTGCATTTGTTCCATATTAAAGAAGCTGTAATGCAAGCAGCTAGGAGAATGGATAAGCATCCTGACCTATATGGAGATAATCCTCTTTATATTAATTTATCTCAGGCAACAATATAAATCAGGAAAAAATTGAATAAGGATGGCAAAATTCAGGTTATAGCAAAACCTGAAGAAGGCTCAGCTTTGATCAAAAAATAGTATTTTTCTACACAGGATCCAACCTCATTAAGAAGCCCCATGTCCATTTGTCATTTGCCTGAAAATGGTCCATGACATAAAGTAAAGTGGAGACTGCAAAGGTATCTATTCTATTGGTCAGGAGGTCCTGACCTTCACTCTACTTATTGCAGTGATTAGCACTGTTTGTTAGAACATGTCGTTCCTATTTTGCAGTATGCTGCAGAAGGTTTGGCTAATGTTATTGTTTGCCCTATTCCTTTGCCCTTTTACTTTCTCTACCTTTTTAACTAAGTGCATTTCACAAGAGAACATATTGTTTCTCTTTCGGGTTTGGCACAAATATCATCTTAGCAGCATTTTCTTAAGCCTCCACCAACTACAGCTAGTTGCTAGATATAAGATCGTCGATCAAGATTACCTCTCTTAACACTAATAACTTGAATAGTCCTTTTAAAAATCCTCGGTGTGACGAGACACGTAGTTAATTGATAAGCAGTACATGGCAAAGGCCCATTTACACAGGACAAAAGTTGCGCAAACGATGCCCGACACTCCTCCCTGTGTCTCTGCACTCCCGTGCTCCTGTACGGGAACTAGCAGAGCTGGCTTGCACACAGAGCGGCCAGCAGAGGGGAGGGGCAGTGCAGGAGATTTCTCTCCTCTCGCTCCCCCACCCCCATACATTCACATAACACAGCGGCCATTCGCTATGGAATGGCCGCTGTTTAAACTGCACGATGAGCGATCAGCTTCATCGCTCATCTTTTATGCATAAAAGATGAGCAATGAAGCTCATCGTGCAGTTTAAACAGCGGCTGTTCCATAGTGAGCGGCTGCTGTGTATCTTAATGGAGAGGGGCAAATGTTTTTAGCTCACTTATCCAGAAATTTACAAGAATGTTCCTGCCACTACCCAACTGAGACAAAAGTTAATACATTTCTTCAAAATATAAATCTCCCTTCTCTCTCTAGTCGTGACCCGGCTTTTCTCATCACCCCTACTTCAAGTATGTCAAACAATATTGTTATCCAAGAGAGGTAGGGCCCCTAGCCTAGATAGTTTTCCAAGTGATTACTACTAGCTATTCTCTTCTGTGCTATCTCTATATATGACACAGGTTTTCAACTTGGCAGCTGGATTTGGGAGTTTGCCTTAAAAGATATGTCAGAAGACATAATTCTTACATTACCTAAGCCAGGTAAGCACCCTGACCATCTGCCCAACTTAAGACCTATCTCTCTCTTAAACTGAAAACATGCACCAAAGATAGGTCAGGTCGTATCTTTATGCACTCCACGGAACTTAGATGCAACCTCCAGTCATAAGTCCTATCTTTGTTAGGTGCACAAATTTAGCACACCTAACATTCTTAAGCTCCAAACTATTCACAGATATGTTTCCTGAATAAAACAATAAAAAGGTTCACCATCATCAGCCGAGCAAATTGGTGGTATGATATTGGAGCTTATGAGTTAGCTATTATCAGTATGAAATGCAGGTTGCATTTTATGGCAACAAACAAAGTAGTGTTAGATTGTGGCAAACCGAAAATATCACTAGAGGGCAAAAAGATCAAACAGCGGCTCTCTTTTTTTGGACACGTGATGCGTGCTAGTTCACTGGAAACAGTACTGATGCTTGGCAAGGTCAGTGGAAAGGAAAGATCAGGACAACAAAGAACAAGATAGCTAGATACAATCAAGGACACCACGAACGTGTCAATTGTGGAATTGAAAAAAGCTGTGAAAGACAAAAATGCGTGGAGAACATTGATCCATGGACCAAGGGTTGAATGTGACTGAACAAGGCCTACATTTGTAAAGCTATCCAAGCCCATTATACTTGTCCTTGTGCTCAAGTTGTAGCCAATGGGACACTTTCTAGGCCATTCTGGATTTCAAATGAAACTACGGAAGGATGTACCTTGGTTATGGAGCCCTTTTGGGAGGCCATCCAATTAAATCCCAGTCTCATAGGCAAATCAATAGGCCATAGACAGCAAAAAATCAGTTTGCCAATGAGAAAATTCTTACACTCACAGATCCCAATGTATCTTTAAGAGCTACCACTTAAATCTTGATAGAGTTTGGCCATATATCATTCTACAAGATAAACTCTACAAAATATCGGTGGTTAGGCCCTAACATTTCAAAAGCTCTCAAGAAGCCATTCAAATCGAATTTCTTTATCAATGGGAACAAAGGTTTTGTACCATACCAGGGAATAAAAATCTGCTCCCTTGTGGCTAAAATATCTGACATAAATTTTTGCATCCTGTTAGACTCAATTAGAGATGACTTGAGTGGATTGACAAAAACAGAACCTTTTTGGTTAGGCCTTATTTTCCTTTATCTTAAATTTCTCTAACATGTTAGATGATTGTCAGGTTTTCCAGAAGCTAGACCCACAACTATCATCAGGATGCATTCATTTTTCAAAGAGGTTGTCATGCTGAGACAACACCTTTCACTTGAAGTCAAGACTCCACTTATCAATGAGTGCACACAGTTGAGTAGATGGCTGCCTCATATCCTGGAACCTACTATAGTGGGAATCTCTTAGTGCTCATGTCTTATGCAATGAAGAATACTGTACTTTCATTGTAGAACAACAATCAGGACATTTATAAAACTTAGGACATTAAAATAATTTTTAACAAATTGCTGTACCTTTGCCCACAGGATAGGATGTTGGCACCAAGTATTGTTTTTTACCTTTTTTTTTTAATAGTGCTTAGAGGTTTCATGCAATATAAATTTGGGGCTTTGCTAATTCCATTATGCTAACTTGAAGCATTATCAAATGGAATAGGCATCTACAGAAACATGTAGTTTACTGATGAGCAGTACATGTTACAGTATTTGTATGTATGCACAGGAGAATACATGTATAGAAGAGGAGAGAGATGCATAACTAATACACACATTTCCAAAAATCAAATTTGATTTAAGACAATGCAAAGCAACACAATATATAAACATTTGAATTGAAACCAAAAATACACTTCCGATACTTACAGAAAATACTGTGCGACTAGAAACAGCACACAAAAGTCTATAAGAAGATAAGGTTAAAAATATATAAAAATACAAGAATCTACAGACAGTAAAATGCAGATGGATTCCAAAAAAGTTCCAATATATATAAATAGTAAATAATAATGAATTATAGAATTGCATCCAGCAATTATCTGTGCTGCTGGAGTGGACCCCGCATGTTTCTCAGTGCACAGACAGCTTCCCCAGGGATTCACAGGAGAATAGTGCCAATTACTATATAAAAAATATCAATCAGCTTATGCTTTCAGTCTTTCTTATACATGCTTTAATTTAAAGGGATCTGTTCTAGTCATAAAATAGCAAACTTTTAATACACCAATAAGGACAAAATTGTCTTTACTTAACCCTTTCCAATCCACTGTCTGACCTCTGAAGACATTATGATTTAAGGCTGTACAGCTCTGATGTTGGAAGACGTCCGTCAGGGTTCTCTTACTGTATATTGCCAGCCTCTCTGCTGTCGGAGCCTATCCAACGTGTCACCTCATGCAGTACTGGCTTTAGCCAGCAGATAGCGCAGTTGTATAACGGCAGAAAAAGAGAAAGCCCCCTGGGAAAACCAGGATACAAATTGGACTGGAAAGGGTTAACCCTTTAGAAGGGTAAATAAAGAAAACAGTTTATAGGTTTAGCCTTCAATTCATAACCACCATTTATTTGCCTAATATATATGAAGATTTATGAAATGGTGGAAAATACTGCCAAAATCTAAATACAATTTGCTGTATTGTATAATTGCATAAAAATACTAATGGTGTATTGTTTTTTGCTATAAAATTAATTTCTCATCATATTAAATTGAGTGTTCTGTAAGTCAAAAATACTCCATGGAACAACTACTCTAAATCTAATTTTAGCAGTATGCCTGCTCGCATATGAAATTAAAACGATTCCTGTTGTATAGATTTGTTCTCAGGTATAATCTGAAATAAAATGTTTCTGTAAAATGTATAAAAACTTCAGTTCAACTACAAATGTAATATACATCGATTCAGTACACTTTAAAATTCATCTTTGTGGCATAAAAAAAAGCTTACAGTTTTAACTTAATATATTTTCATCTTTATAAAAAAAATGAAGACACCATAGAAATACATACCTAGAAGTCATAGATTATAAATATGCTGCACACCTTCTCAGAAATGATCATTTTACATATTTTTCACACTAAACTCATTCAATTTGTTTGTTTTAACAATGTATCTGATAATTTTGTATCCAACACTTTTATTACCTTAGTTATCATAAAACTATCAAAACTGGACTAACCTAGTTTTTGTAATGAGGCCTCAGTCACACGGGCGCATCGGCACCCGTACACCGGCGCCGATGCGCCCGTGTCACTGACACCAGCAGACGTACGTACCTGCAGACGGCCGTCTCTCTGCAGCGCTAGAGGAAAGAACGGCGTCCGTCTCCTTCCTGCAGTCACACGGGCGCATCGGCGCCGGTGTACGGATGCCGATGCGCCCGTGTGACTGAGGCCTGACTGTGAATTATTATTAATGTTTAGCGAACCGAACGAATTGAAACCTGCCCAAGCATTAGGGCCTACTGGAGCAGTTATATTTCATACCACACCCCAATGTTTCATATGATTATCTCAAGGATGTTTTGTGAAATGATTATAAGATTCCTTCATTGTAATGAAAATACGCAGTGCCCACCCTGTGATGACCCCAATTACGATCACTTATATAAAATCAGGTCTGGGAGGCCAACTTTACACTGACGGGTGCAATATCTGGACGTGAATCACTTACCAACATGCGATTTCCCCGCAGATGCAAGGCGTTTTTATCTCAAACTCTGGGGAAGTAGCTGACAGCCGTGTCGGAGGGTCACAGAGTTTCTCCTATTGTTCTCACTGGGAAAACACCACAATGCGTGCATCTAGCACGTGGCGCAATGCTGCCGCCGTCTCCGTTTGAAAACAATAGGAGATATGATGTAAGGGCACGCCCAAAGATAGGACATGCTGCGATTTGTTTCCCGCATTACATCATGTGGGAAAACAACACTCATTGTATGATCCCATTCAAAAGAATAGGGTTCATATTCATGCGAGATTTGTGCATCATGTAACACACAAATCTTGCGCGATTTTCTCACCCATGTGAAGCTGGCTTAATATTTCAATGCCAAGTTTTCCCAGGTGTACACCCCTGAAACAAAATTGTGTTAATGAGTTCCTGGTACATATCAAAGAAGAGAAGGACACCACAATCAAGTTCTTATAATGCCTCCCCCCTTTTGGTGTGAATGAAATTTAGATTGGTTCAAAGTAGAGATGAGCGAGCATACTCGTCCGAGCTTGATGCTCGTTCGAGTATTAGGGTGCTCGAGATGCTCGTTACTCGAGACGAGCACCACGCGGTACTCGTCTCAATTAAACGAGCACTGACCATTGAATTCAATGGAGACGGCAATACAGCTGGCTCCATTGAAAGCAATGGCCTGCCAGCGAGCGCGGGATGAATTGTCGGGAAGGGCTTAAATATATAAGCCCTTCCCTGCAATTCATCCAGAAATGTGTAAAAAAAAAAATATATATATACTCACCTTGTCCTGGCAGAACGATGTTAGCCCGGAGTTCAGCGTGGCCAGCGGCAGTCCTCCTGAACTGCTCTGAACAGCTGTGAGTAGTATTCAGCAGCCGGGGATTTAAAATCCCCGCCTGCTGAATGAGCTGCCTCTTATTGGTCACAGCCTGACCAATCAGAGGCAGATTCCACTCACACACCCATTCATGAATTTATGAATGGGTGTGTGACTGCTGCCTCTGATTGGCTCAGCGGGACCAATCAGATGAGAGGCAGCAGTCACTCACCTGTCCTTTTAATAAAATTATGTTGTTGGGTGGTTGAGAGCCAGAACCCCATTACCATTAACTGGATTCAGATCTCTTGTTTGTGTTTTTTGGTTAATGGCTAAGTCACTTGTGACTCATACTTATTAATTTTACCTGATCTAGGTGTACTTCTTTAATAATTCTTTGACACTGGCAACTGCATGAAAAATTGTATCACCTATACCTGAATAATGTTTCATCAGTATTCCCCTATTCTAGAGCCTTGCTTCCAGAAAAAACTGTGGCATGTGGCACTGTTAGAAAAAACTGAAAAAAACTGAAAACGGTAAATTCTCAGATGGGGTGAGAGCAGGACACTATGCTGTGACCCAGTATTGTATATCAAATAGAAGATCAAGAGGAATATCCTTATATTGAGTACAATACACAATCATAGCAGTATCCAACTCCTAGTACAAGGTACCAATACAAAGACCTCTAAGCCATAGTGCATCCTTGACTTTAATAGGTATGTGGGAGATGACCTGTCGGATCAAGTCCTCAGGCTGTACTGAGCCATCAGTAAAACAAGGGTGTTGTATAAGAAATTTGCTATGCACATCATACAGATGGCACTGTATTATACCTACATGCTTTATCGATATGTAGGCCAGAGGGGTACTTTTCTTGAATTCCAAGAGGAGGCCATCAAGGCCCTAATATTTGGGGACCAGGAAGGGGGAAAGTTCAGTACTTTTGGAAGTGAGACTGCACACACAGTACCATGGCAATACATTCCAACTGAAATTCCCTTTACTGGTAAGAAGTTCAACCCCTTTGAGCTACTTAAACACCTGTAGGTGGAATATTGCACTGGAATAAGTTAGAAATCACTGACTTCACTGGGAGAATCTGGACTCAACCATTTCTCCACGTTTCAGGTTCACTTACAAAGATGAAGTGACAGCAGTATTTCTTCGTTTAGTTCTTTATTAATGGGCATCCAAATCACAACCAATATTTGAATAGTAGAACATACAAACAGGTAGTCGGCAGCAATGTGTTTAATGGTTCACAACCTGCCCCTTTATCAAGCCTAACCCTTAAATTGTACCATATTGAATTCAACTGTGCATCAACATTTATTCTGCTGCAAAGTAATATCTATGCTAACTTCTGCAATACTGCTATTATTGTTATTGTTGCATTACAAAACAAGCTGAAGTAAAACTGTGCACTTCCAGTTTACTGAATCAAACCTACTAGGACGCATGCCAGTTATTTCGCGTCACGTGACAAACAACTGTTGGAAAACTATGCATTACAAAACTATGCATTACACTGTGCCGCGATCAGGCCAGGCACCTTGCCACCATTGCCAGGAGAGATTGCAGAACCACCCATGACAACCATTTTTTTCCCTCGTAGTCTTCCCCACTTTGGTGTGCCCTGTTCAGATGCAGAAGCAGATCGGCCTCACAGCAGACAAGCCTCTACTATTACTGCTTCTCTGCTCCCCCACAACAAGATCCATAGTGCAGCACAATCAAAGACCCAGGGACCAACAAGGAGTCAACATAACAGAGTCAAAAATGTGGTCTCAGGTAGAGAATAAAGCCAGCAGGTTATTATAACTAGTGAGAGCATTCCTGGTGTGTCCCCACTGCTCACGGCATGCTCTAGGCCACATCCATCTATTCTGATGTTAGTAGAAAACATTTTTTATTAAAGTAGCTATTGCAATTATTGCTCTACTATTGGATAAGCAATAAATGTCAGCACAATTTAGGTTCAATCTACAGGATCCTCATGAATCAGTAGAACACATCTTTTTCAATGTTTATGCTTGTCTGTACATGTGGTTGTGCCTGGTACTACAGTTCACCTTTATTCAGATCAATATGAGAACACTGCACTCTTCGTTCTGCATTTTGTAAGGGTTCTAGAAATTGGACTTACACTGAGTACCCGTTGATGCTCTATTCTACACAACTAAATTAGTGCCTCTAGATAGCCCTATGCCTGGAATTGCCATCTAATTTACTATAAAATACTGGCCCAAGGTAAAAAGGGAGTGTGGCTTGATGCAAAATTTGCTTTGCCACTCAGATCTGTGAATTATTTATTGTTTGTCAAGATTGTTTAAAGGTGGGTGGCAATCAAATATATCAGGGATCAATACAGTGTTCAACTGGGGTACCATAAAAATTATTCTGGGGTTCACTGTAGAATAAATGCAAATATTAGCTGATTACATTATTCCTGTTCACAAATTGCTCACTGTTGCATTCTACATTCTACAGAAACATAGTTGCATTTGCGTGTGGCCCTGTTTCCACTAAAATATATGCAGAATGCAGCAGACAGCAATTGGTAAGCTCTAGAGATGAGCGAGCATACTCGTCTGAGCTTGATGCTCGTTCGAGTATTAGGGTGCTCGAGATTTGGTAGTCAGCTACCTGCATGGTGAGAGGATGCATCTATATGCACTCCTCAGTCAGTAAGTAACGGCCATTTTCTGTGATTGTTTTTAATTTTTTATTTCCCCTTCTGTGATGCAACTTTGTATAATGTTGTTAAAGTGACTCTTCAAAATGAGAAAAAATGAAGATCTGCACATAAAGTGCAGTTGCATGTGAAAATGAGACTGTTTAGCTAAAAAGTTGCTTCTCTGGAAGAAATTGAATCTTTAAATTTGCAACTGCAATTTGAGTGCTACTTTTCATTTCTCACCTTTTTTTCATACAGTAGGCTGAAATTGACTATTCACACTAGGAGAACATTCATTGTTTATCTTAGAGTGCTGTCCATCTTTTTTATTTTTGTCTTCATACATTGGAGTGATTCACTACACACTTAGAAGGATGTAGAGCAGATCCTAGCAGCCTAGATTCATCAAATGTGTGTAATAGCAGAAGGCAGCACAATCATAATGAAGAAGCAGTGATTTCATGAATGTGAGCCAGAACTCTGTGCTAACTGATCAGTATGGGATCAGTTTTCTCATCCACAGACTATTTGTCAATTACACTCCCTCATGTCATTATACATATTACAATCCAGACTGCTGTGATCTCCTCTTTGTATTTAAAGGGTTGTATAAAAAAATAAATTTAATCACCTAACCACAGGAAAGTTGATAAAAGTCTGACTAGTGGGTGTTTCAAGGCTGAGACCCCCATCAATCCCCCAAAATTGGTGTCTCATGTCCCCCCTTTACTCATCACTGTGAGGTCACTGCACTCAGCCACAGTAATATCAGACTGAATAGAGTATCGGTCATCATGTGTGACGCCGCTGCATTCAACTCAGTGGAGCTTATGTGCAACTGCCACGCCATTCAATCTACTTCTCACTGTGGATAGGTGATGAAAATCATTTTTGGTACAATACCTTTAATACATCTTTATGCTTTAGCAAACCCATTACAGTTAGTCTAGTTTTGCATCCTAATCCATACCTTGGAGAAAGGAGGAGTTATTTCCCATTGGAGGGGAGGAGGAGGTTTCTTAATGACCCATTCACAGAACTTATTTTTTGCTGGACTGATAGTCCCTGTGAAATAAATTGCTGAATGTCCTATTCTAGTCCATTTTCAAGGACATAAGAAGGGCATGCAGTGTATAACATCGACACAAAAATATGGATAGTCGATAGTTTGTTCAGCGATAGTCGATACTATCGATTATTGTAAAATATCGGTGGAAAACTATCAATATTTCGATATATTGACTTTTTTAAATGCTGTAAAAAAATAAAACAGGTCTGGGGGTTAATAAAGCAACACAATACACAAAAAAATTATAGTTTTATTTTAAAACTTTAAACTGTTGAATTTATTATTAACTTATAGCTATTGATAACATCATGAAAATATATTAAAGTTACAAATGAAAATAAAAAATTACAGATGAAAGATAATTAAAATTAGGTGTATGAAAAGAAGTTTTTTTATCATTAGCCCCAATAATCGTTATCTTATGAGCCAAGTGCAAATATTAATTTGCACTGAACGCAATTGTAATTGCGTTAGATGGGTCTCCTATCTTTTCTATGGGCACTGCATTTGTGTTAGATGCTGAACGCACAACATGTCGTGTCTCCTTCTCTGGATGCGACCTTCGTGCGCTCAGTGCAGCCTTCCATCTGCATGTGGAAATGCTCTCATTTAGAAAGCATTGCCCATAGCCATCGCGTTAGACGCAAGCGTTCAGAGCCTGCGTCTAACGCGATGAACAAACGCATGTGGAAAATGGGCCTAAAACCGCTTTTGAAAGTAGTTTTGCCTGTGGCAATCCTTATTGGTGAAAAAGAGTCACCTCACACTTTCCAAGAGTTTCTAGAACTTGTTTATAAGTTCATTAGTGCCTAGAGCAAAACTACATCCTGTACCAACACAAAGCAAAAGGACAGAATCTAAAGAAAGAACATATGGTGACTAGACCACAAGACACATTTCTTCTTTACAAAAATCGATATTATATCGCCTTAAACTATCGATGTTACCGATATATCAGACATAACAATAGCGATGAAAAGTATCGCCAAGCCAGCAAAACTAACGGGAGAAGTACAGAGGACCGGTTAGGAAGATTTATTGCTAATGCTAAGGACAGAGAAAAGATACTTCTGCAAACTAACATACCCCTCTTAAGTATCTTCACATGCTAGTTAAGGTTCAATAAAATCCTGTTGAACCCTGGAACTAGGGGCTCTAGCGCTCTTGTGGGTTCAAGTGTTCATGCCGTTCAGAAATGTAGCTGAACGTAAGGTTTCAATACCATTTTATTGGTACAAAGTAGGTTCTTTAGCAATGCGTTTTGACCAAAAAAAATGTTTAAAACAAGTAATGGTGCACTCACAAATATATATATATATATATATACATGTACTTACTAGTGCATCGCATTGTCCGCTAGTAAGTACAGTATGTACTTCGGGAGTTTAGTGTTCTTCCTCTTAATTTAAGGACCCCTTTACATTATTTTGTAGTTTGGTTAATTTTATCGAAAAAAAATTTTTACAGATTGACTTTAACAATAAAGTGTCATGGAGACATGTCAAAAGTTTAAATGGGGTCTGGGTGCTGAGATCCCCATCAATTTCTAAAAAAAAAAGAGACAGTAGTACTTATTTGAGTACTACCTCTGAACGCTAGGTGAAGGTGGGCTCACAGAAAGTCTATAAGCCCATCTTCAGCTAGCGAGCAGAGGCAACACTTGCATTAGCTCCTCTTATGATCCATTTCCGTAATCAATATTTGTTTCAGTACCTGGACCCTAATGATCCAAAATTCTGAGAAGCATTTATGACATGGCAAAAATATTTTAAAATGTCAGCTACAATTTAACTCAATACCAGAAAAATATTAATTAAATATAATTAAAATAATATTTCCCTTTTATTTCATTGTAAATGCCCCAGAATCTTATATAAAATTTGCTTAAATTATCTACAAAAACATTTAATAAACATTTGCATGCTCTTTTTTACATTTCAGACACAGTAATTTATCTTCTTCAATTATGAGAAAATGTGCCTATTTCTGTAAAATCAGTCTGTGATTGCCATCTGGTCTTACTCTTTTTATCATGCCTGGGAAAGGAAATTGCGTTATAATTCTATTCAACATGACTGTGTAAAAACAGTGAAGTGTGTATTGCTTCAATTAGTGAATGTTCATGTTTCAGATTTGGTTAGCATGCACAATTTCCTCTTGATAATGGTAAGTTAGTGTTCATACATTAAAATGAACACATGCATCTATTTCAGGTAATTTGGGAACAGATGCTAAAAACACTTTAAAAGTATTAATAAAAGCTTTCTAAAAAAAGTGATTAATTTTCTCTGTGTTATGTCCTTGGAAAGTTCTCCTAGGGATTATACTTCACCTTTGAAACTGCCTATTACATGTTCAGGGTCACTTTTTTCAATAGCACATAAATCTACATCTTTACCGGTGACATAGACATTATGTTTTCTCCTCAGAGAATATGTCTAATCAGTGTTTCTCTGGCAGCAATGGTTACTATAAGTTAAACCTCAATGTAATTCACATAATTATAAACTAAATGAACACTGTAGCATAAAGTTAAAAGAATTGTGTTCAATACACCCAAACTGAGGCAATAGCTCTGTAACACAATGGAACGAAAGGACTATTTTAAGACACAGGAATAAGGTAAGCTGGATTTTTTTTTAAAAGTAAAATAAAATAAAGGATACAAAAACAAATGAAATGTATCTCTCACATAGAAAACTCATTACATTTCTTAAAGACATAGCTATTTTGGTCAAAGTGAAGAAAATCTTGGGCGTGGCCTGGACGCGAGCAGAACTGGACGCATAAGCCGGTGCTCCGCTCTTTGTCAGCCTTTAAAGCTACTTTAAAGCATTTCCAGCGGGACAAATTCAACAAAACCCTCTCGGAGGCTTCCCTGGGCATCATGCCGAAGAGAAAATCAGCAAAAGTGCCGGTACAGAGGGTCTCCGACTTCTTTTCCTCCCGCAGCGCGGGACGGACTGAGCCGACAGTGAAGGAGAGCTCTCCAATGTCTGCGGGCTCCGTCGCTGCCGCCGGAGCAGAGGGAGACACTGCAAACTCCCCAAGCAGAGAAGGAGACCTAGCGATCGACTTGGAGAAGCTGCCCTCGGACCAGCAGAAAGCACCAGCTCAACGCAGGGTGAGTGACCACAACGACAGCTCCGCCATTAGTGACCCTGATGCAAACAAAATGGCGTCGCAGCACTCACACTCCCTGCATAATGTGTCTCAATCTAAATCTCTCACACCATCTAATAGCCCTGAAAAACAGAGGCCTCGCATGTCCCCATCTAACACCACTCGCAAACAGCTTTTTCAAACAGAAGAGGATCCCATAAGCGATCTCCCTTCTTCAAGTCTTCCCGCATCGGAAGATTTTATTAAAAACATGGTCCTGGCCTTGCGCGGCTCGCTACAGAGAGACATTAAAGTTCTTACCAATACATTTAACATATCCATACAGGAGCTAGAACAGCGCACGGATCAGGTCGAAAATAAAATAGGAGAAATAGCATCATCCCATAACAGTCTCATTGACGCGCATTATTCTCTAGAAGAGGAAGTGGAGTTTCTTAAGATCAAAATGACGGATTTGGAAGATAGAAGTAGAAGAAACAACGTGAAATTTAGAGGCATCCCCGAAAGCATAACACAATGCGACCTTGGAAAATACCTCATTAAGCTAATAAAACACCTTCTTCCAAACGTCACTGAAAATGAATGCATCATAGACAGAGCTCACAGGCTAGCTAAGCCAAACTTCCTTCCTGAAACTACGCCTCGAGATGTAATAGCCAGAATACATTTCTTTCATGTAAAGGAAGCGCTTATGTCGGCCTCCAGAACCTCAGGCTCTCTAGCTCCGCTGTACAACAACATCCATCTGTACACAGACCTATCTCAGTCCACAATTCAAGCCAGAAAAGCCTTCTCGCAGATAACTCTGGCTCTGCGAACTGCCAAAATACCCTACAAATGGGGCTTCCCTATCAAACTGATAATCCGCAGAGATAACGCAACACAAATTATATCTTCTCCAGAAGAAGGAAGAAAACTACTACTGAAATGGAATATCTCTTTGCCGGATATCCCACAAACAGTGAAACCCCAGAGACCACAGGGGGCTCATGGCCCTCGTACTCTACCTACAATGCCTCCGTGAGGTATCTGCCGCATTCTCAACCTGACCTTACCTACCCTACAAGCTGGAATATTAATGTCTTTAATACATGGAAAAAAGGCTGTCACTTATCTGCCGAACTTTTCCCCCAAATGAACCAGGTTTCAATACCTGCCATACTGTTTTGTTTATACTGTTTCTGTTCGCAGATCTTCAATTATCTAAGCGAGGAATTATTCCCTCGAACCTCGTCTCATAGGCACGCAACTTCTACCTTCAAGAACAGCATCCGCAAACCTTCGCCTATACGCTATGAAAGATCTGTCTGCAATGTTGTACGTTTTCAAGTTCTTATATATACTGTTAAACGTACTGCCAAGTTAACTTTGCACACAACGCATATATTCATCTGTCATGATGTCATTAAATGTTTGCTCCCTTAACGTCAAAGGGTTGAACACCCCTTTCAAAAGGGCAATGGTATGGAGGGACGCTAGGTCAGCAAACATCGATATATTATGCCTGCAAGAAACGCATTTTACACATCTCTCTTCTACCAAGTTCTCAAATAAGCTCTATCCTAATATTTTCTTTGCAAATGCCCAAAGGAAACACGCAGGCGTACTAATCGCACTTAGAGAGTCAGTAAATTTTTCCCTTAAAGAACAAATCGCTGATAACAGAGGTAGATATCTTATTCTAGTGGGCAAACTTGGTGAGGCCCCGGTGACGATAGTAAATGTCTACGCGCCGAACAAGGCACAAATCTCCTTCCTAAATAAACTAATAAAAAAAACAAAAAAGCTTCACACAGGTAAACTCATTTTTTGTGGCGACTTCAATACTATTCCAAGTAGAGAATTAGACACCACAGCAAAAACAAGAACATCCCCCACACTTCAACCCTGGCTCCACAAAGAGGGTCTGTACGACTCTTTTAGATGCCTAAATTCCTCCTCAAGGGAATTTACTTATTATTCCCTGAGACATAAAACGTTCTCGAGAATTGACCTCCTGTTAGTGGACAGATGGACCCTCAACTCCGTTATTAATTCATCAATAGGTACTACTACGTGGTCCGACCACTCTCCTATCTATCTGAAACTTAACATAAACGCCCCTTTCAACCCAACTAGAATCTGGCGAAACGACGCAAACTTATTTAATTCTCCTACCAACCAAAAACTTATCGAAAGGGCGTTAGATGAATATTTCGCCATAAACGCAACTCCAGATATCAGTAATAACACATTGTGGAACGCCCATAAGGCGGTTATTCGAGGAATCTTGATAAAACTAAAAATACAAGACCGAAAAAACAAACAAAAAAAAATTGACTCCCTATTAGAGAGTGTTGAAAAACTTGAGAAAGCCCAGCAAGAATCTCCACAAGACATCCAGCACGCAGAATTGATGGCTACGAGAAGCGAACTGAGGAAAACCCTTCTAAACAAATACACCAACAATCTTACATTCCTCAGAGCAAATTTCTATACCTACATTGACAAGCCATCGAAGCTAATGGCCAAAATAGCTACAAAAAGACAAATTAAAGCCAAAATTCCTTTTTTAAACTCACTCAAAGACCCTACCATAAAAATTTCCCATCCCCAACAAATAGCGGATCAGTTCAGAACGTTTTATGCCAAATTATATAATCTGGCTGAAGATACCGGCACTCCCCAGCCTACTGCAGATCTCATAGAGAAGTTCTTAGAGAGGGTGTCTCTTCCTTCTTTGAAGTCGAAGAACGGATCCCTAAATAAGCCAATATCTATTTCAGAAATAACTAATGCTATCAAAGGATTAAAAAACCACAAGACCCCAGGCCCTGATGGCCTATCAAACGAATATTATAAGAGATTTTCTCCCTCCCTACTACCACACCTAGAGGCCATTTATAACGATGCGATGAACCAAGGCAAAATGGCACAAGAAATGCTACAAGCTACAATTGTAACCATCCCTAAACCTGGGAAATCCCCCTCATCACAAGAAAACTTTAGACCCATTTCCCTCCTTAATTCTGACGTGAAGATATATTCCAAAAGTTTAGCAAATAGACTTCTAGAACTCCTTCCTGGAGTCATACATGATGACCAGGTAGGCTTTACAAAGGGCAGAAATGCAGTGGATGGCGTGAGAAGAACCCAAAATTTGATAAAGCTATCGAACTCGAGTCGGACGCCTTCTCTCCTCCTTTCCCTGGATGCAGAGAAGGCGTTCGATAGAGTCCATTGGGGATTCGCCTTTGCCGTGCTTTGCAAGTTCGAAGTGGGAGATAACTTCCTGCGAGCGGTACAGGCCCTCTATACCCAACCTTCTGCAAGAGTCCTGGTTGACGGAGCATTGTCTAAACCATTTCTGATAACAAATGGAACCCGTCAGGGTTGCCCCCTCTCCCCCTTGATATTTACCATGATAATTGAACCCTTGGCGGAGACGATTAGAAACTCCCTAAGAGTAAAAGGAATACCAATCGGCATGAGGCAACACAAAATAGGCCTTTTTGCGGATGATGTTCTCATTACCCTAATTGACCCTTTGAACTCTCTTAGGGAGGTGCGCGAATGTATCTCCCGCTTCAGCCAGGTCTCCTATTATAAATTAAACTTAAGTAAATCGCAGATTATGGGTTTCAACATAGACAAAAGATTAAAGGAGAGCATACAAAATGAATTCCCTTTTCAGTGGAAAGCAACCATTCCCTATTTGGGAATCAAACTTTGCAATGCTAAATCAGAGATTATCCCGCAGAATATAAACCCACTTTTTTCCACACTTAAGGGGGAGCTGGAAGAGCTGGGGAGAAGAGAGATCTCCTGGTTTGGTAGAATGGCCCTATATAAAATGCTTATCTTACCAAAAATCTTATATCTGTTTCGAATGCTATCACACCCAATTCCTCAAAATGTAATAGCAAATTTCCAAAGACAGATGTTGAACTTTATTTGGAGTAACAAGAGACCCAGAGTGGCAGCCTCCATCCTTTATTAACATAGAAAGCAGGGCGGTTTGGGGGTGCCCAACCTACAGGCCCACTACAACTCGACTATCCTGAGCCAATCAGCCAACTGGTTTAAAAACTCACAAATTCCATCGTGGTGTCATATAGAGAGACAAAGAAACCTAAACAAACCTCTGAGTCTCCTCATCAAAGCCGCAGTGATAGGTGTTCTCAACCCAGAAATGCCTTCATTCATCCTGGAATCAAGCTTCTCGCCTATAATGTTAACAACCATCCACTTTTGGAACCTTCTGGCGTACAAATTTGAACATACCACCAAAATCTCCTCAACCAGTCTCCCCTTGGAAACACTAACATATTATACACGAGATTTGAATCTGAAGGAATGGCGTGGTCGAGGTGTTAACATCATATCTGATCTCCTGAATGGAAATGAACCTCGATCTTTTCAATCTATCCAATCCCAGTTTAATCTGCCGGACAAAGAGGCTTTCTCCTACCTGAAAATCTTGTCACTTCTCGGCAGTTTTCGTCTAGGATCGTTCTCTCTCCCAAACAATTTAGAGATCCTATTTTATAAATGTGCCAACTCTCAAACTTCCATGACAAGGACCTTCTATGACATCATCGCAGGAAACATAAATAAAAATAAAAAAATCCATCTGCTAAATTGGGAACGAGATCTTGGAAAAAAATTTGAGATAACACACTGGCTGAAAGCCTTTGAAAGAACAAATAAAGCAACCATATCAGCCGGTCTAATCCAGACACATTATAAAGTGCTATCAAGATGGTACTATACTCCTACAAAACTAGCCAAATGCTATCCAAACACAAGCAAGGAGTGCTGGAGAAATTGCGGATTCGAAGGCTCACTCTATCATATATTCTGGGACTGTCCCTTGATCCAAAACTGCTGGCTAGAGGTCTTTGATACAATCCGACTTATAACAGGAACACGACCCGCCAAAACACCGCAACTAGCTCTCCTCCTCCTGGAAAGCGACTCCCTTCCGTCAGACAAAAGAATCTGGATATGTCACTTCCTTTTTGCAGCAAAAAATAACATAGCGAGGAAGTGGAAAACGACTTCCCCGCCCGTTCTGAAAGACTTATTGGATACATTATCTGACCACCATTGCTTTGAAAAAATAAATGCAAAAAATAATAACTCTCTACTAGAGATGAGCGAGCACCAAAATGCTCGGGTGCTCGTTACTCGGGACGAACTTTTCGCGATGCTCGAGGGTTCGTTTCGAGTAACGAACCCCATTGAAGTCAATGGGCGACCCGAGCATTTTTGTATTTCGCCGATGCTCGCTAAGGTTTCCTTGTGTGAAAATCTGGGCAATTCAAGAAAGTGATGGGAACGACACAGCAACGGATAGGGCAGGCGAGGGGCTACATGTTGGGCTGCATCTCAAGTTCACAGGTCCCACTATTAAGCCACAATAGCGGCAAGAGTGGGCCCCCCCCCTCCCAAAAACTTTTACTTCTGAAAAGCCCTCATTAGCATGGCATACCTTTGCTAAGCACCACACTACCTCCAACAAAGCACAATCACTGCCTGCATGACACTCCACTGCCACTTCTCCTGGGTTACATGCTGCCCAACCGCCCCCCCTCCCCCCCACAGCGCACACCAAAGTGTCCCTGCGCAGCCTTCAGCTGCCCTCATGCCACACCACCCTCATGTCTATTTAGAAGTGCGTCTGCCATGAGGAGGAACCGCAGGCACACACTGCAGAGGGTTGGCACGGCTAGGCAGCAACCCTCTTTAAAAGGGGCGGGGCGATAGCCCACAATGCTGTACAGAAGCAATGAGAAATAGAATCCTGTGCCACCGCCATCAGGAGCTGCACACGTGGGCATAGCAATGGGGAACCTATGTGCCACACACTATTCATTCTGTCAAGGTGTCTCTGCATGCCCCAGTCAGACCGGGCTTTTAAATTCATAGACACAGGCAGGTACAACTCCCTATTGTGAAGTCCCTGTCGACCGACAGCATGGGTGGCTCCCTGGAACCCACCGGCGATACACAAAAATATCCCATTGCATTGCCCAACACAGCTGAGGTAGTAATGTCGTGCTTAATGCAGGTGGGCTTCGGCCCACACTGCATGCCCCAGTCAGACTGGGGTTCTTTACAAGTGGAAACAGATGCATTTATAATTCCCTGTGGACCCACAGCATGGGTGGGTGCCAGGAAGCCACCGGCGGTACATAGAAATATCCCATTGCATTGCCCAACACAGCTGAGGTAGTAATGTCGTGCTTAATGCAGGTGGGCTTCGGCCCACACTGCATGCCCCAGTCAGACTGGGGTTCTTTACAAGTGGAAACAGATGCATTTATAATTCCCTGTGGACCCACAGCATGGGTGGGTGCCAGGAAGCCACCGGCGGTACATAGAAATATCCCATTGCATTGCCCAACACAGCTGAGGTAGTAATGTCGTGCTTAATGCAGGTGGGCTTCGGCCCACACTGCATGCCCCAGTCAGACTGGGGTTCTTTACAAGTGGACACATGTAGGTTAAACTCCGTGTGCACCTACAGCATGGGTGGCTCCCTGGAACCCACCGGCGATACACAAAAATATCCCATTGCATTGCCCAACACAGCTGAGGTAGTAATGTCATGCTTAATGCAGGTGGGCTCCGGCCAACACTGCATGCCCCAGTCAGACTGGTAATATGTACCTTAACAGTAACCGCGTTGGTGGTAATGTGGTGGTGACTGCGGACCTAGAAGCACGGTTATATTTTGTTGGTTTTCGGAATGTGGCCAGGATTAAGTGGGCCGTGGCGGGGGATGTTTTGGAGGCACTACGTGTCCTCTCCACGTGTCCGTGGTTATATGCACCTTAACAGTAACAGCGTTGGTGGGAAATGGCCTCGCCGCCATCATGTCTTTGGGAAGCCTCTGTTTCCACACCCCAGAGACATACCATTAGCAGCGGTATAGGCAGAGCCTAGAATTAGTAACATTTCAGCCGTAGCATTAGCGACAGGCCCCACTAACATATCACTAGCAGCATTATAGGGGGAGCACAGTCTTAGCTCCATTTCAGTAATAGTAGCAGCCTACACAGGCCCCAGTAACAATTCCGAAGCAGCAGTATAGTGGGAGCGCAGTCTTCGTTCCATTTCAGTAATAGTAGCAGCCTACACAGGCCCCAGGAACAATTCCGAAGCAGCAGTATAGGAGGAGCATAGTCTTAGTTCCATTTAAGTCATTGTAGCAGCCTACACAGGCCCCAGGAACAATTCCGAAGCAGCAGTATAGTGGGAGCGCAGTCTTAGTTCCATTTCAGTAGCTGCAGTATAGCCAAGGCCCAAGTTACATTTATGTAGCTAAAGTGTAGGCCAACCCCACACACACTTCTGTACCATGAGTGCAGGCGAAGAACATACAAATTGATATGATTACACTGTAGGTGAGGGCCCCAAAACATTGGTGTACCAACAGTACTAATGTACCTCAGTAAAAATTGGCCATGCCCAACCAAGATGGCAGGTGAAACCCATTAATCGCTTTGGTTAATGTGGCTTAAGTGGTAACTAGGCCTGGAGGCAGCCCAGTTTAACTAAAAATTGGTTCAAGTTAAAGTTTCAACACTTTTAAGAGCATTGAAACATATAAAAATTGTTTAGAAAAATTAGATGAGTGAGCCTTGTGGCCCTAAGAAAAATTGCCCGTTCAGCGTGATTACGTGAGGTTTCAGGAGGAGGAGCAGGAGGAGGAGGAGGAATATTAGACACAGATTGATGAAGCAGAAATGTCCCCGTTTTGGATGGTGAGAGAGAACGTAGCTTCCATCCGCGGGTGCAGCCTACGTATTGCTTACGTATCGCTGCTGTCCGCTGGTGGAGAAGAGAAGTCTGGGGAAATCCAGGCTTTGTTCATCTTGATGAGTGTTAGCCTGTCGGCACTGTCGGTTGACAGGCGGGTACGCTTATCTGTGATGATTCCCCCAGCCGCACTAAACACCCTTTCCGACAAGACGCTAGCCGCAGGACAAGCAAGCACCTCCAGGGCATACAGCGCTAGTTCAGGCCACGTGTCCAGCTTCGACACCCAGTAGTTGTAGGTGGCAGAGGCGTCACGGAGGACGGTCGTGCGATCGGCTACGTACTCCCTCACCATCCTTTTACAGTGCTCCCACCGACTCAGCCTTGACTGGGGAGCGGTGACACAGTCTTGGTGGGGAGCCATAAAGCTGTCCAGGCCCTTAAAGACTGTTGCACTGCCTGGGCTGTACATGCTGCTCGATCTCCGCACCTCCCCTGCTACCTGGCCCTCGGAACTGCGCCTTCTGCCACTAGCGCTGTCGGATGGGAATTTTACCATCAGCTTGTCCGCCAGGGTCCTGTGGTATAGCAACACTCTCGAACCCCTTTCCTCTTCGGGAATGAGAGTGGGAAGGTTCTCCTTATAGCGTGGGTCGAGCAGTGTGTACACCCAGTAATCCGTAGTGGCCAGAATGCGTGTAACGCGAGGGTCACGAGAAAGGCATCCTAACATGAAGTCAGCCATGTGTGCCAGGGTACCTGTATGCAACACATGGCTGTCCGCACTAGGAAGATCACTTTCAGGATCCTCCTCCTCCTCCTCAGGCCATACACGCTGAAATGATGACAGGCAAGCAGCATGGGTACCGATAGCAGTGGGCCAAGCTGTCTCTTCCCCCTCCTCCTCATGCTCCTCCTCCTCCTCCTGAACGCGCTGAGATATAGACAGGAGGGTGCTCTGACTATCCAGCGACATACTGTCTTCCCCCGGCTCTGTTTCCGAGCGCAAAGCGGCTGCCTTTATGGTTTGCAGGGAACTTCTCAAGATGCATAGCAGAGGAATGGTGACGCTAATGATTGCAGCATCGCCGCTCACCATCTGGGTAGACTCTTCAAAGTTTCCAAGGACCTGGCAGATGTCTGCCAACCAGGCCCACTCTTCTGTAAAGAATTGAGGAGGCTGACTGCCACTACGCCGCCCATGTTGGAGTTGGTATTCCACAATAGCTCTACGCTGCTCATAGAGCCTGGGCAACATGTGGAGCGTAGAGTTCCACCGTGTGGGCACGTCACACAGCAATCGGTGCGCTGGCAGATTAAACCGATGTTGCAGGTCCGCAGGGTGGCAGCGTCCGTCTTAGAGTTGCAGAAATGTGCGCTGACCCGGCGCACCTTTCCGAGCAGGTATGACAAGTGTGGGTAGCTTTTCAGAAAGCGCTGAACCACCAAATTAAAGACATGGGCCAGGCATGGCACGTGCGTGAGGCTGCCGAGCTGCAGAGCCTCCACCAGGTTACGGCCGTTGTCACACACGACCATGCCCGGTTGGAGGCTCAGCGGCGCAAGCCAGCGGTCAGTCTGCTCTGTCAGACCCTGCAGCAGTTCGTGGGCCGTGTGCATCCTATCTCCTAAGCTGAGTAGTTTCAGCACGGCCTGCTGACGCTTGCCCACCACTGTGCTGCCACGCCGCGCGACACCGACTGCTGGCGACGTCCTGCTGCTGCTGACACGTCTAGATTGCGAGACAGAGGTGGAGGAGGAGGAGGAGGGTGCTTTAGTGGAGGAAGCATACACCGCCGAACATACCACCACCGAGCTGGGGCCCGCAATTTTGGGGGTGGGTAGGACGTGAGCGGTCCCAGGCTCTGACTCTGTCCCAGCCTCCACTAAATTCACCCAATGTGCCGTCAGGGAGATGTAGTGGCCCTGCCCGCCTGTGCTTGTCCACGTGTCTGTAGTTAAGTGGACCTTGCCACTAACCGCATTGGTGAGGGCGCGTACAATGTTGCGGGAGACGTGGTCGTGCAGGGCTGGGACGGCACATCGGGAAAAGTAGTGGCGACTGGGAACTGAGTAGCGCGGGGCCGCCGCCGCCATCATAGCTTTGAAAGCCTCCGTTTCCACAACCCTATACGGCAGCATCTCAAGGCTGATAAATTTGGCTATGTGGACGGTTAACGATTGAGCGTGCGGGTGCGTGGCGGCATACTTGCGCTTGCGCTCCAACACTTGAGCTAGCGACGGCTGGACTTTGCGGTGCGAGACATTGGTGGATGGGGCCGAGGACAGCGGAGGTGAGGGTGTGGGTGCAGGCCAGGAGACGGTAGTGCCTGTGTCCTGAGAGGGGGGTTGAATCTCAGTGGCAGGTTGGGGCACAGGGGGAGAGGCAGCGGTGCAAACCGGAGGCGGTGAACGGCCTTCGTCCCACCTTGTGGGGTGCTTGGCCATCATATGTCTGCGCATGCTGGTGGTGGTGAGGCTGTTGGTGGTGGCTCCCCGGCTGATCTTGGCACGACAAAGGTTGCACACCACTGTTCGTCGGTCGTCAGGCGTCTCAGTGAAAAACTGCCAGACCTTAGAGCACCTCGGCCTCTGCAGGGTGGCATGGCGCGAGGGTGCGCTTTGGGAAACAGTTGGTGGATTATTCGGTCTGGCCCTGCCTCCACCCCTGGCCACCGCACTGCCTCTTGCAACCTGCCCTGCTGCTGCCCTTGCCTGCCCCTCTGAAGACCTGTCCTGAGTAGGCGTTGCACACCAGGTGGGGTCAGTCACCTCATCGTCCTGCTGCTCTTCCTCCGAATCCTCTGTGCGCTCCTCCCTCAGACTTACTGCCCTTACTACTACCTCACTGCAAGACAACTGTGTCTCATCGTCATCGTCCTCCTCACCCACTGAAAGGTCTTGAGACAGTTGCCGGAAGTCTCCAGCCTCATCCCCCGGACCCCGTGAACTTTCCAATGGTTGGGCATCAGTGACGATAAACTCCTCTGGTGGGAGAGGAACCACTGCTGCCCAATCTGAGCAGGGGCCCGAGAACAGTTCTTGGGAGTCTTCCCGCTCCTGAGCATGTGTCATTGTAGTGGAGTGGGGAGGCTGGGAGGAAGGAGGAGCAGCAGACAGAGGATTCGGATTTGCAGCACTGGACGGCGCAGAACTGTGGGTGGATGATAGCTTGCTCGAAGCACTTTCTGCCATCCACGACAGGACCTGCTCACACTGCTCATTTTCTAATAAAGGTCTCCCGCGTGGACCCATTAATTGGGCGATGAATGTGGGGAAGCCAGAAACGTGCCTCTCTCCTAATCGCGCAGCAGTCGGCTGCGACACACCTGGATCAGGAGCTCGGCCTGTGCCCACACCCTCACTTGGGCCTACGCGTCCTCGGCCGCATCCACGTCCTCTAGGCCTACCCCTACCCCTCAGCATGCTGTATTACCAGTGATTTCCAAGCCAGGAAAGAAATTGGCGCAACCCTGCAGCCAAAATAGAATTTTTTCCCTTGTTTTTCAAAGGACAAGCCACACTGCGTGTATTCAATGAATACTACTAAGTTTAATAACTGTGTTGTGGCCCTGCAAATGTGTCACAGAACTGCAGTGATGCAAAGTTATTCGCTACAGCAGATCAGGGATTTCCCATGCAGGAAAAAATTGGCGCAAGCCTGCAGCCAAAATATAATTTTTTCCCTTGTTTTTCAAAGGACAAGCCACACTGCGTGTATTCAATGAATACTACTAAGTTTAATAACTGTGTTGTGGCCCTGCAAATGTGTCAGAGAACTGCAGTGATGCAAAGTTATTCGCTCCAGCAGATCAGGGATTTCCCATGCAGGAAAGAAATTGGCGCAAGCCTGCAGCCAAAATAGAATTTTTTCCCTTGTTTTTCAAAGGACAAGCCACACTGCGTGTATTCAATGAATACTACTAAGTTTAATAACTGTGTTGTGGCCCTGCAAATGTGTCAGAGAACTGCAGTGATGCAAAGTTATTCGCTACAGCAGATCAGGGATTTACCATGCAGGAAAGAAATTGGCGCAAGCCTGCAGCCAAAATAGAATTTTTTCCCTTGTTTTTCAAAGGACAAGCCACACTGCGTGTATTCAATGAATACTACTAAGTTTAATAACTGTGTTGTGGCCCTGCAAATGTGTCAGAGAACTGCAGTGATGCAAAGTTATTCGCTACAGCAGATCAGGGATTTCCCATGCAGGAAAAAAATTGGCGCAAGCCTGCAGTAAAACGTAGCTGGCTGCGTCTGATTTTTTTTTTACGTTCTGCACGCAGCACACACGTACCCAGAGCCCTGAGGACTGTCAGAGGCAGGCGAAATAGAATTTTTTCCCTTGTTTTTCAAAGGACAAGCCACACTGTGTCTATTCAATGAATAATGTATGTCTTCTGGCCCTGCCTACACAATTCTATCCCTGTAGTATTAATGCCGGGTGCAATGGTCTGCACAGCCGGTTTTGAGAAAAAAAAAAAATGCAACACTGCTAACAGCAGCCTGGACAGTACTGCACACGGATAGATGTGGCCCTAGAAAGGACCGTTGGGGTTCTTGAAGCCTACACTCACTGCTAACACTCTCCCTGCCTAACCACCACTTCTGTCCCTATTGCAGGGCGCAATGCTCTGCAGATCCAATTTTGAAAAAAAAAAAAAAATACAGTGCTAACACAGTACTGCACACTATTAGATGTGGCCCTGAGAAGGACTGTTGGGGTTCTTGAAGCCTACACTAACTCCTAACGCTCTCCCTACAGCAGCTCCAGCACGATACCACTGTCCCTCAGCTAACTCACAAGGCATCTGAGGCGAGCCGCGGGAGGGGCCGCTTTTTATACTCGGGTGACATCAGATCTCCCCAGCCACTCACAGCAGGGGGGTGGTATAGGGCTTGAACGTCACAGGGGGAAGTTGTAATGCCTTCCCTGTCTTTCAATTGGCCAGAAAAGCGCGCTAACGTCTCAGAGAGGAAACTGAAAGTAACCGGAACACCGCGTGGTACTCGTTACGAGTAACGAGCATCCCGAACACCCTAATATTCGCACGAATATCAAGCTCGGACGAGTACGTTCGCTCATCTCTACTCTCTACCCAATTTCTATCGCAAATGGAAACCTTGGCAGCAGTTTAAGTTAAAGTGTTTGTTTTAATCTTACTTTGTGTACACACTTAGCTTACACATTTTTACAATGAAAACAGACCTACACGTGAACACAGTATATGCCAAAAAATTTAATTTCGCAAGACAATATTGGTATCTAATGTTATACTCTGTTCATACAATTGTCATTGAATACATTGTAAATCATCATTTATGTATGTACACCTAATTAAAAGAGAATATGTTTAATAAAAAATATTTGGAAAAAAAAAAGTGAAGAAAATGTTTTGCTTGATTAGTGCCAGTTTTGTGGTTCTAAAAGGCATCAGACTTTGTAACAGTTCAGATTTGCACTGGTCCAAAAAACTGACTTAGTATAAAGCCAAAAAATAGCTCAAAAGGACCCAAACATTTTCTCCTGTTTATGCCACTTTCAAATAAGTGTATTTTAACTTGTATTGGATCTATGCTTTGTGGACCATAATATGGAGCTTATGTAAATCCACTTGTACACTTGTCTAAAACTGGCCTATTAAGCCCTTTTACATGCAACGATTATCGCTCCAAATTCGCTCAAACAGACGAAAGTGAGTGATAATCATTACATGTAAATGCGGGCAGTCATGCACTATTCATTCACTCGTCATTTACTGCTGGTTTGTAGCCCGCATAAAAATAGTCCTCAAGCCGCTTAAAATTTGTTCCATTTCAAGGGAGTCCATGCAGTCTTTTGAGTGGCTTGCTGACTTGAGAGAAAAGTGTTTGTTTGCCATGCATACACAATGAGGGCTTAGTCAGACGGGCGTTCTTTCGCGCGATTTGCGCATGCGTCCGGCGATTTTATAAAACCATTGCTTTGCAATGGTATCGGACACATGAGCGCTTTTTATGCGCTCGTCCGATAAACTATAGAACAGAAATCGCAGATCCCACCTATCTGCGATCTGCGATTCCTGTTCTCTTCTCTATATGCGCTCAATGGGGCCGGCGGCAGCAGCGCCGACCCCATTGAGAACATATAGAAGACAAATCATTCTTCTCTGCCACAGCTGTAACAGCTGTGGCAGAGAATAACGATGTTTGCCCATTGAATTCAATGGAGCCGGCAATACAGCCGGCTCCATTGAGAGCAATGGTCTGCCAGCGATCGCGGGATGAATTTTCGGGAAGGGCTTAAATATATAAGCCCTTCCCTGAAATTCATCCAGAAATGTGTAAAAACAAAAATAATATATATACTCACCTTGTCCCGGCAGACTGAGTTCAGCCGCGGCCGGCGGCAGATCTCCTGAACTGCTCAGAGTAGTATTCAGCAGCCGGGGATTTAAAATCCCCGCCTGCTGAATGAGCTGCCTCTGATTAGTCACAGCCTGACCAATCAAAGGCAGCTCTCACTCACACCCATCATGAATTCATGAATGGGTGAGTGAGTGCTGCCTCTGATTGGCTCAGCGCAGGGACCAATCAGGGGCAGCTCTCACTCACACCCATTCATGAATTCATGAATGGGTGTGAGTGAGAGCTGCCTCTGATTGGTCAGGCTGTGACCTGTCAGAGGCAGCTCATTCTCTGAGCAGTTCAGGAAAACTGCCGCCGGCCGCAGCTGAACTCCGTCTGCCGGGACAAGGTGAGTATATATATATTTTTTGTTTTTACACATTTCTGGACGAATTTCAGGGAAGGGCTTATATATTTAAGCCCTTCCCGAAAATTCATCCCGCGATCGCCCGCAGTGCATTGCTTTCAATGGAGCCGGCTGTATTGCCAGCTCCATTGAATTCAATGCGCTGGACAGCTCCATCCCGTTTCTATTGAAACGCAGCTAGGAGCAGTATTTTCGGGCGATTTTTCGGCCCTGGTCACGCGATTTGCAGATGCGCATCCGTCATGCGATCCGCAAATCGCGGGAAAAAACGCCCGTGTGACTAAGGCCTGAGACTCATGCCTGGTGAAGACAGTGGAATCCTGCGGGGTCAGATAATCCCTTGCATAAACACACGCCCACCTGAGCAAACAACTACTACTGAGTTTACTTAGGCTAATGAGGGAAATAGAGATGTTTTGAAGTCATTATCTGGTCATGGAATTTTATGCAAAAATGTCGCCAATTTGTTCAGTCATTGGGCCATTTTAGGGATAATCGTTGTGTGTAAAAGAGTCTTAAAGCATAAAGTTCATTCTCTGGCTTTAAGACACAGCAAAATGTGCCAAATGTATTACAAGGTGAGTGCCTTCGCTCCAACAGAGTTTAGTTTAAGATTTATATATGAAATACTATTTTTAACCCCTTAAGGAAATGGCCTACTTTGGGCTTAAGGACGCAAAGATTTTTGGCGGATTTTCTTCTCCACATATCAAAAGTCATAACTTTTTTATTTTTCCGTCGACGCAGCTATATAAGGGCTTGTTTTTTTGCGTGGCAAACTGTAGTTTTTATTGGTGCCACTTTTGGGTACATTGACTAAATTGTAAAACTTTTTTTTTTTTTAATGATAGCAGGGAGAGAAAACGCATCAATTCTGCCATAGATTTTTTACATTTTTACAGCGTTAATCATGCAGCATAAATGACACAATCCATTTTTTCTCTGGGTCAATACGGTTACAACGATACCAAAATTCTTACTTTTTTTTAGGCTTTTCCACATTTCTGCAATAAAAACCCTTTTTTTGGAAATATTTTTTTTTTCTTAATCGCTACATTCAAAGTCCTGTAACTTTTTTATTTTTTTATGTACGGAGCTCTATGAGGGCTTATTTTTTGCGAGACGAGCTGTAGTTTTTATTAGTACCATTTTGGGGTACATATGGCTTTTTTGATCACTTTTATTGCGTTTTTAGGGAGGCAAAATGCTAAAAATTAGCATTTTGTCACAGTTTTTTAGCGTTTTTTTTACTCTTTTTTCCGCGCACAGTCAAAAGCATGTGCAACATATTATATGCATTGTTACGGATGCAACAATACCAAATATGTGTGGTTTTAATTTTTTTTCACCTTTTTTTATGCTAATATGAGAAAAAGCATAAAAAAGGGTTTTTATTTTACTTTTTTTTACATTTTTTTAATTCATTTTTAAAAATCTTTCTTTTAACACAATTTGTGTCCCCCTCAGGGACTTAAAACACTGCCCTGATGATCGCTGTGATAAGGCATGGCAGGGCAGTAGCCCTGCCATGCCTTATCACTTGTACAGCGATCTCAGGCACTGGCAATACAGGACGCCAGTGTCTGGCATCCTGTTGCCATGGCAACAGGCCGGGCTCTCTGCGATTATATCGCGAGAGCCCGGCAACTTCACAGAGGGAGCGTGCTCCCTCTGTAAACCCTTCACATGCCGCGATCTACATAGATCGCAGCAGGGAAGGGGTTAACAGCGGGGGGGCGCATCTTCGATGCACCCCCGCTGTTGCAGCGGGAGGCGGGCTATGACTGACAGCCGGCTCCCGCTGCGGGATAGCACAAGATCATATGTGATCTCGCGCTATCCCTATGACGTAAGGGTACCCCGCTCCCATGGTATACCCTTAAGTCATGGGGAGGGAAGGGGTTAAATAATCTCCACCTAAGATTTTTTCATCTCTACATTCTGTGAGCTCTAGCTTTTTAATTTGCTCATATGTGATGAGTTGTATTTTTAATGGCATCTTTTGATCTAAATATCATGAATTGAAAAGGTTTTATTTTTTGACAGAGAATGAAAAATGAGCAGCAATTCTACCATTTTCTTTTTGTTTGGTTAACTCTTACAGCATCCACTGTGCAGTATAAGGCCAGATTCACATGAGCACATGCATATTTGTTCTCAGCCATTGAAGTGGCCAATTAGTTTAATGAGTCCAAGATGGGTTCTTTCCCTGTGCAAATAAAGCATACTGTGTTTTTTTTTTGTGCAACGGAATTGTGCACAGCAAACGCGCCGGATCAATGGTTTCTATTTTCTGTGTATTGCACAAACAAATTGTTGTGCTCAAATGCACATGTGTGAATGTGGCCTAACTGATGTTTTAACTGAATCTATGGGTTGTTCCAATTATCACATGATATACTGCCGATATATTTCAGCTCATACATGTTGCTCCCCCTCCCTTTTTCTTCACGTGATCTGGATCGTGTGATCAGGTGATGTGACGCCCTCACGTTCGGACGTCATTACGCTCCATGCGGCACTACGTGACTTAGGGCTCATGTCCACGGGGAAAAGAAGAATTAAAATCCGCAGCGGATTTTAACTCTTCTCCCGCGCGCGGATCCGCACCCCATAGGGATGCATTGACCACCCGCGGGTAGATAAATACCCGCGGATCGTCAATAAAAGTGATTTTAAAAAAAATGGAGCATGAAAAAATCTGGACCATGCTCCATTTTCATGCGGGTCTCCCGCGGGGACGGCTCCCGCGGGCTTCTATTGAAGCCTATAGAAGCCGTCCGGATCCGCGGGACACAAAAATCACATTTTACTTACCCGCTCCGGTTCTTCTCTTCGGCGCCGCGCCATCCTCTCTCAGCCGCGGCCGGATCATTTTGCTTCGGCCCGGCGCATGCGCGGGGCACGTCACCGACGTCATCGTGCACATCCGCCGAGCCGAAGAATGAAGATCCGGCCGCGACGAGAGAAGATGACGCCGCCGCAAAGAGAAGAAACGGAGCGGATGGGAGGTGAGTTTATTCTCATTTATTCTTATTTTCAGCGCTCATGTCCGCGGGGCAGGAGGGACCCGCTGCAGATTCTCCATGGAGAATCTGCAGCGGATCTGATTTTCCCCGTGGACATGAGGCCTTAGTCCGTACCGCTGGAAGCGACTCCCTCTCCACCTCCACCCTCTCACGTGATCCCGATCGTGTGGTCATGTGATGTGACGTCTCTACGTCCTGACATTAGTACGCCCAATGCGGCACCATGTAACTTTGTTTATACTGCTGTAAGCGATCTTCCAGCAGAGATGATATACCACCACGCCCCCTACTCGTAACCAAGGTTACAAAGCGCCCATACATACGTTCTAAGGAACGCCCCCTCTCCCCCCCCCCCCCCTTGTGTCAGGGTAATAAATCAGTCCAACATCAATCAAAGCCCACCCTAAAATCCCGTGGTCGACGGTAAGGAAAAACACCACACACAGGTCTGGTATGCTTCCCTGTACGGGAGTAATGGCGAGTGACTTTACTTGCTTACACAGGGTTTTATCCCCTCCTGTTGCAACACAAAGCATATAGCATCTCATTGGTCCAGATATATATAGCATTATCATATATGTCCATAATACTGTCCACAGCAAAAATTAATTAGACAGGCAGCTGCATCAATCACATGGTCCTTAGTCGCAGTAGACACTTCTCCTTTTTCTTCAGACAAGATGTTGCAACTTCCTTAAACTGCCAAGCTAATCGCCGTTGCATCTTGTCCCTTTTTGTAATTCCCAAGACACAGTCTTCTTCGCCTTGCAAAAGCTCTTTGTCATATCTGATATGATTTTTTAAGGATGCATATTACGTATTTGAATATTTAAGTTTTTTTCACAAAACATTGCATAAAATTTGCACGCAGGTATAAAGATATAAAAAGAAAACATATAGCAATATATACACGTGCCCTCACACTTGGATGTCATTAAACAGCGCCGCGGACACCATTTATTATGGTTTAATTTATTTGCATTTTGTAACACTAGTAGGAGAGTACAAACATAAGATACCATATTTAACACAATATTTTAATTATGTGAAAGACATGTTTCTTTGGAGGGGAGTAACAGAGCCGACCATCTCTCCTCCCTCCCCCCCCTCCCCTTCCTTTTTTTTGTAAGTGTGTGTCTACTATAAATAGAGGCTGTTGTTACTTGTCCCTTATGCTTGAAAAAGGCTTAGTACAAGCCGAAACGCGTCGCAGCATTATTCATCTTTTATCCATAATAAATGGACCTACAAGGAACACGTCTGCTCCATTGGAATTTCTGCTCTTCTGGGTGTTAGGGGTGCCAGGAGTCCAGGCACCCCTTAATAAGTAAGATCTCTACCTTTATTTGATTAAGTTTGACGGAGCGCAAAAGTGAGTTTTTTTCTTTCTATCTTGACCAAACAAATTGTTGTGCTCAAATGCTCATGTGTGAATGTGGCCTAACTGATGTTTTAACTGAATCTATGGGTTGTTCCAATTATGACAATACCATGCTTATATAAAGTTTTTTTTGTTTTACTATATTTGCACAATAATAAGTATTTTTTTTAATTGTTTATGTGTTGCCACTTTGAGAGCGATAACCTTTTTTTGTTACAAGGGTCTCCCTTTTGAGTGACAGATATTAGTTTCCACTGTCACTGTTTTCTTGCACTTAAAATTATCTAGAGTTAATTAATAGAGATGAGCGAGCGTACTCGTCCGAGCTTGATGCTCGTTCGAGTATTAGGGTGTTCGAGATGCTCGTTACTCGAGACGAGCACCACGCGATGTTCGAGTTACTTTCACTTTCATCTCTGAGACATTAGCGCGCTTTTCTGGCCAATAGAAAGACATGGAAGGCATTACAACTTCCTCCTCTGACTTTCCAGCCCTATACCACCCCCCTGCAGTGAGTGGCTGGGGAGATCAGGTGTTACCCGAGTATTTAAATCTGCCCCGCCCGCGGCTCGCCACACATTCTGACAGATATCAGGGAAAGTGCTGCTGATGCTGCTGCTGCTATAGGGAGAGCGTTAGGTGTTATTTTAGGCTTGAAGAACCCCAACGGTCCTTCTTAGGGCCACATCTGACCATGTGCAGTACTGTTGAGGCTGCTTTTAGCAGTGTTGCACAATTTATTTATTTTTTGTATATCGGGCGTGCAGACCATTGCATCCTCAGTCTGCAGTCATTTTACTCAGTATAGGGGCAGTACTGGTGAGGCAGGGAAAGGTGAAAGAGATATACTGTCTATATAGACAGTGGGCTTTTTCAAAAAAATTGGGGAAAAATACTATATTTGGGCTGCCTGTGACCGTCTTCAGTGTACTGCGTGTCTACTGGGGGTAGTAGTCCTAATTAATACGCAGCTAAGCGTTACAGCAGGCTTGCGCAAAATTGTTTCCTGGCTCTGCTGTGCCCGTTACATCACCGCTGTGATAGCGCCAGAGGGAAACAGTAAACATAATATACGCTGCATAGAGTATCTGTCTGCTGTTTCAGCTCACCATTTAAAAAAAGGGAAGCCAAATACTTAAGGCGTACCACTGCCCTTTGGCGACTTGACTGCTTCTGCGCTGTGAATTCCACTAGCTGAGTGATACGCACCTACGTCTCACTACAGGCGTGCGCAAAATTGTTTCCTGGCTCTGCTGTCTCCGTTACATCACCGCCGTGATAGCGCCAGAGGGAAACAGTAAACATAATATACGCTGCATACAGTATCTGTCTGCTGTTTCAGCTCACCATTTAAAAAAAGGGAAGCCAAATACTTAAGGCGTACCACTGCCATTTGGCGACTTGACTGCTTCTGCGCTGTGAATTCCACTAGCTCAGTCCTACGCACCTACGTCTCACTACAGGCGTGCGCAAAATTGTTTCCTGGCTCTGCTGTGCATTCCGTAAGCGAAGTCAGCCTCCAACCACAGGCCAATAAGCGGCACATTTAATTACAGTGTTCTGTTTCTGCTCTACTCGTAATACACCATGCTGTGCGGTGGGGGTAGGCCTAGAGGACGTGGACGCGGGCGAGGACGCGGAGGCCCAAGTCAGGGTGTGGGCACAGGCCGAGCTCCTGATCCAGGTGTATCGCAGCCGACTGCTGCGGGATTAGGAGAGAGGCTCGTTTCTGGCGTCCCCACATTAATCTCACAATTAATGGGTCCACGCGGTAGACCTTTATTAGAAAATGAGCAGTGTGAGCAGGTCCTGTCGTGGATGGCAGAAAGTGCATCCAGCAATCTATCGACCACCCAGACTTCTACGCCGTCCACTGCTGCAACTCTGAATCCTCTGGCTGCTGCTCCTCCTTCCTCCCAGCCTCCTCACTCCATTACAATGACACATTCTGAGGAGCATGCAGACTCCCAGGAACTGTTCTCAGGCCCCTGCCCAGAATGGGCAGCAATGGTGCCTCTCCCAGGAGGAGTTTGTCATGACCGATGCCCAACCTTTGGAAAGTTCCCGGGGTCCGGGAGATGAGGCTGGAGACTTCCGGGAACTGTCTCAAGAGCTTTCAGTGGGTGAGGAGGACGATGACGATGAGACACAGTTGCCTATCAGTGAGGTAGTAGTAAGGGCAGTAAGTCCGAGGGAGGAGTGCACAGAGGATTCGGAGGAAGAGCAGCTGGACGATGAGGTGACTGACCCCACCTGGTTTGCTAAGCCTACTGAGGACAGGTCTTCAGAGGGGGAGGTAAGTGCAGCAGCAGGGCAGGTTGGAAGAGGCAGTGCGGTGGCCAGGGGTAGAGGCAGGGCCAGACAGAATAATCCACCAACTGTTTCCCAAAGCTCCCCCTCGCGCCATACCACCCTGCAGAGGCCGAGGTGCTCAAAGGTGTGGCAGTTTTTCACTGAGAGTGCAGACGACCGCCGAACTGTACTGTGCAAGGTTTGTCGCGCCAAGATCAGCCGGGGAGCCACCACGACCAGCATGCGCAGGCATATGATGGCCAAGCACCCCACAAGGTGGGATGAAGGCCGATCACCGCCTCCGGTTTGCACCACTGACTCTCCCCCTGTGCCCCAACCTGCCACTGAGATCCAACCTCCCTCTCAGGACACAGGCACGACCGTCTCCTGGCCTGCACCCACACCCTCACCTCCGCTTTCCTCGGCCCCATCCAGCAATGTCTCTCAGCGCAGCGTCCAGCCGTCGATAGCGCAACTGTTTGAGCGCAAGCGCAAGTATGCCGCCACGCACCCGCCCGCTCAAGCGTTAAATGTGCACATAGCCAAATTGATCAGCCTGGAGATGCTGCCTTATAGGCTTGTGGAAATGGAGGCTTTCAAAAACATGATGGCGGCGGCGGCCCCGCGCTACTCGGTTCCCAGTCGCCACTACTTTTCCTGATGTGCCGTCCCAGCCCTTCACAACCACGTCTCCTGCAACATTGTACACGCCCTCACCAACGCGGTTACTGCCAAGGTCCACTTACCAACGGACATGTGGACAAGCACAGGCGGGCAGGGCCACTATATCTCCCTGACGGCACATTGGGTGAATTTAGTGGAGGCTGGGACCGAGTCAGAGCCTGGGACCGCTCACGTTCTACCCACCCCCAGGATTGCGGGCCCCAGCTCAGTGCTGGTATCTGCGGCGATGTATGCTTCCTCCACTAAACCACCCTCCTCCTCCTTCTACGCAACCTCTGTCTCGCAATCAAGATGTGTCAGCAGCAGCACGTCGCCAGCAGTCGAGGTCACGCGGCGTGGCAGCACAGCGGTGGCCAAGCGTCATGGTCGTGTGTGACAACGGCCGTAACCTCGTGGCGGCTCTGCAGCCTCACGCACATGCCACGCCTGGCCCACATCTTTAATTTGGTGGTTCAGCGCTTTCTGAAAAGCTACCCACACTTGTCATACCTGCTCGGAAAGGTGCGCCGGCTCAGCGCACATTTCCGCAAGTTCAAGACGGACGCTGCCACCCTGCGGACCCTGCAACATCGGTTTAATCTGCCAGTGCACCGACTGCTGTGCGACGTGCCCACACGGTGGAACTCTACGCTCCACATGTTGGCCAGGCTCTATGAGCAGTGTAGAGCTATAGTGGAATACCAACTCCAACATGGGCGGCGAAGTGGGAGTCAGCCTCCTCAATTCTTTACAGAGGAGTGGGCCTGGTTGGCAGACATCTGCCAGGTGCTTGGAAACTTTGAGGAGTCTACCCAGATGGTGAGCGGCGATGATGCAATCATTAGCGTCACCATTCCTCTGCTATGCCTCTTGAGAAGTTCCCTGCAAAGCATAAAGGCAGACACTTTGCGCTCGGAAACGGAGGCAGGGGAAGACAGTATGTCGCTGGATAGTCAGAGCACCCTCATGTCTATATCTCAGCGCATTGAGGAGGAGGAGGGAGAGGAGCATGAGGAGGAGGGGGAAGAGACAGCTTGGCCCACTGCTGAGGGTACCCATGCTGCTTGCCTGTCATCCTTTCAGCGTGTATGGCCGGAGGAGGAGGAGGAGGATCCTGAAAGTGATCTTCCTAGTAAGGACAGCCATGTGTTGCGTACAGGTACCCTGGCACACATGCCGGACTTTATGTTAGGATGCCTTTCTCGTGACCCTCACGTTACACACATTCTGGCCACTATGGATTACTGGGTGTACACACTGCTCGACCCACGGTATAAAGAGAACCTTTCCACTCTCATACCCGAAGAGGAAAGGGGTTCGAGAGTGATGCTATACCACAGGACCCTGGCGGACAAACTGATGGTAAAATTCCCATCCGACAGCGCTAGTGGCCGAAGACGCAGTTCCGAGGGACAGGTAGCAGGGGAGGCGCGGAGATCAGGCAGCATGTACAGCGCTGGCAGGGGAACACTCTCCAAGGCCTTTGCCAGCTTTATGGCTCCCCAGCAAGACCGTGTCACCGCTCCCCAGTCAAGGCTGAGTCGGCGGGAGCACTGTAAAAGGATGGTGAGGGAATACGTAGCCGATCGCACGACCGTCCTCGGTGACGCCTCTGCCCCCTACAACTACTGGGTGTCGAAGCTGGACATGTGGCCTGAACTCGCGCTGTATGCCCTGGAGGTGCTTGCTTGTCCTGCGGCTAGCGTCTTGTCAGAGAGGGTGTTTAGTGCGGCTGGGGGAATCATCACGGATAAGCGTACCCGCCTATCAACTGACAGTGCCGACAGGCTTACACTCATAAAGATGAACAAAGCCTGGATTTCCCCAGACTTCTCTTCTCCACCAGCGGACAGCAGCGGTACCTAAGCAATACGTAGGCTGCACCCGCGGATGGAAGCATCGTTCTCTATCACCATCAAAAACGGGGACCTTTTAGCTTCATCAATCTGTGTATTATATTCATCCTCCTCCTCCTGCTCCTCCTCCTGAAACCTCACGTAATCACGCCGAACGGGCAATTTTTCTTAGGCCCACAAGGCTCAGTCATATTACTTTAGTAAACAATGTTTATACGTTTCAAATCTCATTAAAGCGTTGAAACTTGCACCTGAACCAATTTTTATTTTAACTGGGCTGCCTCCAGGCCTAGTTACAAATTAAGCCACATTAACCAAAGCGATTAATGGTTTTCACCTGCCCTCTTGGTTGGGCATGGGCGATTTTTCTGAGGTACATTAGTACTGTTGGTACAATTTTTTTGGGCCCTCGCCTACAGTGTAATCCTAGTAATTTTTATGGGCTTTGCCTGCACTCATGGTACAGCAAGGTGTGTGGGGTTGGCCTACACTTTTGCTACATAAGCATAAATGTAACTGGGGCCTTGTCTATACTGCAACTACTGAAATGTGAAGGAGACTGTTATCTCCCTAAACTGCTGCAACGGGAATGTTACTGTGGCCTGTCTTGACTGCTACTACCACTGAAATGGAACTAATACTGTGCTCCCCCTATACTGCTGCTTCGGAATTGTTACTGGGGCCTGTCTGGACTGCTACTACTACTGAAATGGAACTAATACTGTGCTCCCCCTATAATGCTGCTAGTGATTGTTACTGGGGCCTGTCCTAATGCTACCGCTGAAATGTTACTAATTCTGGGCTCTACCTATACCGCTGCTAATGCTATGTCACTGGGGTGTGAAAACGGAGGCTTCCCAAAGACATGATGGTGGCAAGGCCATTTCCCACCAACGCGGTTACTGTTAAGGTGCATATAACCACGGACACGTGGAGAGGACACGTAGTACCTCAAAAACATCCCCCTCCTCCTCCAACAATGAAAACATTCTTGGCAAATACCTTTGCATTGGTCCGTCTGGTGGCAGTCCAAGAATTTCACCTTTACCGACACAACAAGAGAGCCCCCCCCCACCATCCCCCCGCCACAGTCCACTTAATCCTGGCCACATTCCGAAAACCAACTAAATAAAACCGCGCCACTAGGTCCGCAGTCGCCACCACATTCCCACCAACGCGGTTACTGTTAAGGTACATATTACCAGTCTGACTGGGGCATGCACTGTGGGCCGAAGCACACCTATATTGTATGTGACGTTAGCTCTGCTGAGCAGGGCACTGCAATGGGATACATTTATGTACCGCCGATGGGTTCCAGGGAGCCACCCATGCTGTGGGTCCACAGGGACTTCACATTAGGGATTTCTACCTGCCAGTGTCTATGTATTAAAAACCCCGGTCAGACTGGGGCATGCAGTGTGGGCCGAAGACCACCTGCATTTAATCGGACGTTACCTCAGCTGTGATGGGCACTGCAATGGGATATATTTATGTACCGCCGGTGGCTTCCTGGGACCCACCCATGCTGTCGGTCCACACGGAGTTGTAACTGCATGTGTCCACCTCTAAAGAACCCCAGTCTGACTGGGGCATGCAGTGTGGGCCGAAGCCCACCTGCATTAAACTTGACGTTACCTCAGCTGTGATGGGCAATGCAATGGGATATATTTATGTACCGCCGGTGGGTCCAGGGAGCCACCCATGCTGTGGGTGCACACGGAATTCCCATTGCGGAGTTGTACCTTCCTGTGACTATTTATAAAAAAAACCCCGGTCTGACACCGGGGGCATGCAGACACCTTGACAGAATGAATAGTGTGTGGCACATGGGTTCCCCATTGCTATGCCCACGTGTGCAGCTCCTGATGGAGGTGGCACAGGATTGGATTTCTCATTGCTTCTGTACAGCATTGTGGGCTATCGCCCCGCCCCTTTTAAAGAGGGTCGCTGCCTGGCCATGCCAACCCTCTGCAGTGTGTGCCTGCGGTTCCTCCTCATGGCAGACGCACTTATAAATAGACATGAGGGTGGTGTGGTTATGAGGCCAGCGTGTGGCATGAGTGCAGCTGAAGGCTGTGCAGGGACACTTTGGTGTGCGCTGTGGACACTGGGTCGTGCGGGGGGGTTGGGCAGCATGTTACCCAGGAGAAGTGGCAGCGGAGTGTCATGCAGGCAGTGATTGTACTTTGTTGGAGGTAGTGTGGTGCTTAGCTAAGGTATGCCATGCTAATGAGGGTTTTTCAGAAGTAAAAATTGTTGGGAAGGGGGGGCACTCTTGCCGCTATTGTGGCTTAATAGTGGGACCTGGGAACTTGAGATGCAGCCCAACATGTAGCCCCTTGCCTGCCCTATCCGTTTCTGTGTCGTTCCCATCACTTTCTTGAATTGCCCAGATTTTCACAAATGAAAACCTTAGCGAGCATCGGCGATATACAAAAATGCTCGGGTCGCCCATTGACTTCAATGGGGTTCGTTACTCGAAACGAACCCTCGAGCATCGCGAAAAGTTCATCTCGAGTAACGAGCACCCAAGCATTTTGGTGCTCGCTCATCTGTATTAATTAACTTTCTTGCCGGAAGATGGGGTTAACAAAATGGTAATCCTGCCATTTTTTTCATGTCAATCACTTTGTGAGATGAATGATATGCAAATTTTATAGCATGATTCATTACAGTTGCACTAATACCATTGATGTGTAGTGTTTAGAGATGAGCAAATACGCTCGTCTGAGCTTGATGCTCGTTCGAGTATCAGCATACTCAATGGTGCTCGTTACTCGAGCGAGCACAACGCCATGTTCGACCCCTCCCCGTATTACCACTTCCTGCTGTGATGTGCCAGCGTGCGCACGTCCACAGCAGTATGTGGCTGGCGGGGAGAGAGAGAGAGAGAGAGAGAGAGAGTAAAAAAGCTCAGCACCCGGCGGGTCAATTGCAAAAATGCTCGAGTCTCCCATTGACTTCAATGGGGTTCGTTACTAGAATAGAGCTCTCGAATATTACGAAAAGCTCGACTCAAATAACGAGTACAGAGCATTTTGGTGCTCGCTCATCTCTAGTAGTGTTTCTTTTTTTCCCGGCTAAAAACAATTTTTCATGGGGAAAAGGATGTTTTGCATTTTTATTTGTTTTTTTAAATAGGTTTAAATTTTTTTACACTATTTTTCAGCCCCACTAAGAGAGCCGATAATAACTGCAATAACCATATATTTTTGTATTACAGTGTACTATGACTAATAATTATGCAAATGTAGCAGACCTAGGATGCTCTTTGAGCAACTCGGATACCATAATAACTTGCCATTATACTGCAGAGTATTGTTAGAAAAACACAGGGAACATCTCAGTGAAGTAAACACTTAGGATTGAAGTTATCTTTAAAGCTGATTCTTACAGCAGAGTGACAGCTGACATTTACAGATGACACCCTCTGTGATAGAGTCGTCTCAGTTTATGTGCCTGCTCCATTCCAGTGATTTACAGCTCTCTGTGCTAACTACATAAGGCTATTATAATAAAGGTATTGTGCATGGTGCTAAGAGGTTATTCTGAGAGCCAGTGGATCTTAAGCCCCAGCAAATAGCCAATTTGTTCAGGTGATGATATGGCACAGCTGCTCATTTATTTAGTAAGAATGTAGTACACATTGGCATCTCAGGTGGCTGCCCAATGATATGAAGAATATAATGGTACCTCTTTGACTTTTCAGCGTGACTCCACTCAAATAAGTGTAGCACTATTCAATGGGCATTCCCACTGTGCTTGCAGTATGGCTGTATCCCTGTCCATCACATATGAAACCCCATCCATTCAGTACTTTGTGATGTCTCCAACTTGGACCAGTGGAGATGTCATGTGTTCCAGCATCACTGCATGTGCTTGTTCTTTTTTCTTTCTTTTCTGGAGATCATCTTCTTCTCCTCATTCCTCTTCTTCTCCTTCTATTTCTACTACAGAGAAGAAATAATCAGAAGGAGAAAGGAACATGGTGGCTTAATGGCATAGAGACTTTCACTGTTGTCATTGAGTAGTGGGGTTATAGTTTCATATCAGACTGTGTACAACCTCTGCATGGACTTTGTATGTATTCTTTGTGTTTATTTGTCTTTTTTCTACTCTGGAGAAGGTAGATATAAGGAAGAAGAAGTGTGGTAGCTGTTCAAGGACAACATCTGTATGGAGATTTTATGTTCGATTTGTGTTTGCTATTCTCCCTTTTCTCCTCTGGAGAAGAAAACAAATGTGGTTGTTCAGTTGTTAGATTTGCTGGAGTTCTAGAGTGAAGTCTGACCAAGGGCAACATCTGTATGGAGTTTCTCAAAGTTCATGTAGATCTTGTCCTTGATGAGATTTGAATCTAGAACCCCAGCACCGCAAGACAACAGTGCTAAGCCACATTCATTGAAGATGCACCACCAGTCTTATCTGCCAAGACATTTACTATTGATATTAGTTGGCTGTCCACTTTTTTTCAAAAATATCAAGACTCTAATGCAAGAGACACTCTTTGTAGCCATGCTAGCTAGTAAATGAGGGTCCTGAACAGAGAGAACCTATGTATCATGAAATGGGTTTTCTAAATCAGACAAGTATTAAACATTAAATATAAAAATAGTTAAAAAGTGATAGTCATTGTAAACTTAAATAAAGTGATATTAGTTTAATGTTGTTTGACATTATGTAACAATTTTCCTTTTGGTAATTCAGAACTGTAGAATGCGTTCAAGGCTTAGATAATGGCATGGTACTGTATATTGTTTGCTGCATTTTTGCTTATTTCATTTCTCTTTGTTATGTTTGATATACAGATAATTCTACATAATGCATAAAGTAAATAACACTGCATTGTTTTGCAGTGTGGAGTAAAAATGTTTATAAATTATTTTATTTTTTTGCCTGATGCAGTCAATGCAGAGTACACAGCATTACAATACTATATAATGCAACTTCATAAAATGAATCTTGTTGCCTCTTCCAATGCTCCCTCGGGATGTTTCCTTGAAAAATTAGTGTTAGCTTCAGACTTTCATGAAGGCACAGGTAACACGCTTGCAAAGCTCATTGGCACAACAAATCAAATCTCTTTCAAACTCAAGTATATTACAAACATTGACTTCATTGTATAGTACCTTCTTTCCTTGCTTTATTTTCTTGAAAAAACAAAGAAAAATCAAAGGCATCATATGGAAAGGCAAAAATAGAAATTGATTTCTAAGAGTTACATTTTATTTCGTACACAGTAGTAGTTTTCCATTTTTATTTAAAGCTATACTTGTCCCATTAAAACAATAATCAGTATCAGTATATAGTAGTTCATGACAAACTGCCCATTAGTTCTATATACAGTTAGAGAAAACATTAACTTGACATTAAATGCGTTACAATTTAACTACAATGTACAACAACACTGTAAGGCCCAATGTCCATGGGCGGATTTTAATTATAAAGTCCACGGGCGGATTTTAAATTTAAAAAAACACGCAACTATCCCGCGTAGGAGACTAGTAGCTCTAGGTGCCCATAGGCAAGCATTAGCATCCACAAAACAATTTAGGGCATGCAAATGTGATTCCCCCCCCCCCCCCAGTGTGTGGATTGCACACGCGGGGAGAAATCGCAGTATGCTGAATTTTTCTGTGGACCCCACAGGATGGCTTCCATTCAAGTTAATTGAAGCCATCCGATCCGCGGCACAGCCACAGATATCACTGTGGACGTGCTGCGGGTCTGCGGGAAAGCAGAAGATTTTTTTTTTTAATTGCACTGGCATGTCGCCAGTGCATCAGGACTCATCCGCCGTGCTGAAGAAAGAAGATCCGGCCGGCACAGAGGAGAGATGTGCTGGATCTGGACAGGTAAGAAAATGTATTTTCCTTTCCATGTCTGTGGGCACGGATGAATTCCGCTGCAGGATTTCAGCAGTAGAATCCGTGCGTGCAAGTGGACATGAGGCCTAAATCATGATGCTTCAGTCATGTTCACAGTCACTACATCTGTAAATTCTATGAAATTAAACATCACAAAAAGATTAAGGCAAACGATATAAAACAATGGTTTGGATATGTTTTCTTACAAAATCTAATATACGAGGGGCAGCTGATAAGTCTTTGGCTTTACCCAGAAAGAAACAAGATAGGAAGATGAAACTTTACATTTATTCCACATACTCTCCACTGATGCCAACACACTTCTTACATCGGTATTCCAAGTTTTGTAAGCCTTGCAAAAAGAAGGATTTTGGTTGTGCCTCAAACCAGTCATCTGTAGCAGCCATGGCATCAGAAATGGTGTGAAATTTGGTACCCTTGAGGTGTTTTTTCAGGTTTGGAAACAGATGATAGTCAGAGGGAGCTAGATCTGGTGAATCAGGTGGGTGGTCAACCAGCTGGAAGCCTAGCTCCCCCAGTTTTGCCGTGGTTGCTTGTGCAGTGTGAGCAGAGGCGTTGTCTTGCAGGAACAAGATTCCTTTGGACAGCTTGCGGCTCCTTTTGGCCTTCAGAGCTGCTTTCAATTGGTCCAAAAGTTCAATGTAATACCTTGCATTAATGGTGGAACCATTTTGAAGGTAGTCCACTAGCAGCACGCCCTTCTTATCCCAGAACACAGACGTTATCACCTTAGTGGCTGATTTTGCACCCTGAACTTCTTTGGCGAGGAGAACCACTTTGCCTCCACTCTTTTGACTTCTACTTGGTTTCAGGGTCATACAAATAAATCCAGGTCTCATCCATAGTGACCAGTCGATCCAGGAAGTTCTCATCTGTCCGGAAACGATGACAAATAGACCGGGAAGTTTTCACTCGCAGGCTTTTCTGATCTGTTGTCAAACATTTGGGGACCCACTTTGCAGATAGCTTCTTCATGTTCAAATGTTCATGGATAATGACACAAACACGTTCACCAGAAATCCCCATGATGTCCGCTATTCCTTTAGCTGAAATTCACAGATTCTCCAGTATGAGGTTGTGCACAGCATAGACTATCCCCGGAACGACAACCTTTCTTGGTCATCCAGGACGTTCCTCTTCATTGGTGTTGAAATGGCCCGTTTTAAATTTTGTTAGTAAAAGAGATGAAAAAGGAGGGTGGAGCAAGACCCAATGAGGGTGGGGGAATATTTCTGGAGTACAAAGTGTTTCAAATGATGGAGTATTTCAAATAATGGAGGTGCTGCCAACCAGATGATGCTTCTTTCTCCCCTGTCCCCCTACCACATACAGGACCTCTGGCGCACCCAAAACAGCTTTGGAATTGTGTCACCCCCAGGCATCCTGTTGTGTCCAATCCAACCAAACTGAGGAAGGGGCTCGTCCCCAAAACGCGTTTTCAATTGCAGGTTTTTATTTTGTGAAATAATGAAAAGAAGTGCTTTCATTATCACATACTGGACCTTTTATCTTCTTGTAGCTTAGAGGGTTGCGCCCCCACACCCGTATTTTTCCACATTCCTTTTTTTTAAAATTTTGGCAACCAAGTTCTTAACTGTAGAATATGAAGGGCATTGATCCCCCAATGTCTGCGACATATCACCATGAATATCCTAAGCGGACTTTCCTTTCAGAAACAAGAATTTTATCACTCCTCTTCTCTCATTTGCTGTGAATATCACCTTAGACTCCGCCATTTTGTTTTCCCGCGGGCCTAGATCACTGTTGCCATAAGCTACAAACACAAAATTTTGAAAACATACACTACCGTTCAAAAGTTTGGGGTCACATTGAAATGTCCTTATTTTTGAAGGAAAAGCATGGTACTTTTCAATGAAGATAACTTTAAACTAGTCCTAACTTTAAACAAATGCACTCTATACATTGCTAATGTGGTAAATGACTATTCTAGCTGCAAATGCCTGGTTTTTTGTGCAAAATCTACAAAGGTGAATAGAGGCCCATTTCCAGCAACTATCACTCCAGTGTTCTAATGGTACAATGTGTTTGCTCATTGGCTCAGAAGGCTAATTGATGATTAGAAAACCCTTGTGCAATCATGTTCACACATCTGAAAACAGTCTAGCTCGTTACAGAAGCTACAAAACTGACCTTCCTGTGAGCAGATTGAGTTTCTGGAGTATCACATTTGTGGGGTCAATTAAACGCTCAAAATGGCCAGAAAAAGAGAACTTTCATCTGAAACTCGACAGTCTATTCTTGTTCTTAGAAATGAAGGCTATTCCATGCGAGAAATTGCTAAGAAATTGAAGATTTCCTACAACGGTGTGTACTACTCCCTTCAGAGGACAGCACAAACAGGCTCTAACCAGAGTAGAAAAAGAAGTGGGAGGCCGCGTTGCACAACTAAGCAAGAAGATAAGCACATTAGAGTCTCTAGTTTGAGAAACAGACGCCTCACAGGTACCCAACTGGCATCTTCATTAAATAGTACCCGCAAAACACCAGTGTCAACATCTACAGTGAAGAGGCGGCTGCGGGATTTTGGGCTTCAGGGCAGAGTGGCAAAGAAAAAGCCATATCTGACACTGGCCAATAAAAGAAAAAGATTAAGATGGGCAAAAGAACACAGACATTGGACAGAGGAAGACTGGAAAAAAGTGTTGTGGACGGATGAATCCAAGTTTGAGGTGTTTGGATCACAAAGAAGAACGTTTGTGAGACGCAGAACAAATGAAAAGATGCTGGAAGAATGCCTGACGCCATCTGTTAAGCATGGTGGAGGTAATGTGATGGTCTGGGGTTGCTTTGGTGCTGGTAAGGTGGGAGATTTGTACAGGGTAAAAGGGATTCTGAATAAGGAAGGCTATCACTCCATTTTGCAACGCCATGCCATACCCAGTGGACAGCGCTTGATTGGAACCAATTTCATCCTACAACAGGACAATGACCCTAAACACACCTCCAAATTGTGCAAGAACTATTTACAGCAGAAGCAGGCAGCTGGTATTCTATCGGTAATGGAGTGGCCAGCGCAGTCACCAGATCTGAACCCCATTGAGCTGTTGTGGGAGCAGCTTGCCCATATGGTACGCCAGAAGTGCCCATCCAACCAATCCAACTTGTGGGAGATGCTTCTAGAAGCGTGGGGTGCAATTTCACAAGCTTACCTCAACAAATTAACAGCTAGAATGTCAAAGGTGTGCAATGCTGTAATTGCTGCAAAAGGAGGATTCTTTGACGAAAGCAAAGTTTGATGTAAAAACAATGTTATTTCAAATACAAATCATTATTTCTAACCTTGTCAATGTCTTGACTCTATTTTCTATTCATTTCACAACGCATGGTGGTGAATAAGTGTGACTTTTCATGGAAAACACAAAATTGTTTGGGTGACCCCAAACTTTTGAACGGTAGTGTATATTAGTCACATAAGGCTTTCATGTGATGTAACACTCGTTACCATAGAAACAAAAAAAACCCACAAAGCCAAAGGCTTATCAACAGCCCCTCGTGTTGATAAATGTTTATTGCATTTTGCAGCAGAAGAAAAACTATAGTTGGGATTTATTAAATACTCAGGTTTTCTGGTGCAAAAAAAAGCCAGTAATGATGGCACATGCCACATTTGGGCAATTATTTGCAATGTGCAGAGAAAAGGTGGGCTATCAGCACTGGTGTGGTCCACCATGGACTGAAAGATTTACGGTACTATAGTTTATAAACTGACGTAACTTGTAGTACAATTCTACATCTGCTCATAGCAAACATAAATTTTAATTTCTGGTCCATTTGCAGTCAGTGATTCACTGAATCTATTATGAGGTGTTTTCCCACTTTATAAATTTGGAGTTTCTTACAGATTTTGGTTTTAGTGTGGCATACAAAACCAGTCTTAGTAAATCCCCCTTTTTGACTTAGTAAAGAGTTCGGCCATGATTAGAAAAATAGTCCACTTTTTTTTCCAGAAACAGTGCCGCACTTGCCAGAAATAGTGCCATCCATGGTATATAAGTTTGCTTTAGACAGATGAAAGGTGGAGCCTATTATGGAAATATACAGATGCAGAAGTTTATGCTCAAGTTCCATATATATTGAAGGATCAACATACAGGCTCTCCCCATGCTGCTAACATCATGCATGCTAAGTCTGACATTGTATTGTTTTACCTTATTTTGCTGATATATTACTGCATTTGTATATCTTCTTTGCATATTTTGATCGTATGTGCCTCTTCTGATAATATATTTTGATGTCTTGTGCTTTTCCACTTTTTATCACTTTAAGTTCATTAAGGAGGTGCTTAGGTTTTGCGTGTTAACTAGAGATGAGCGAACGTACTCGGATAGGCACTACTCGTCCGAGTAATGTGCCTTATCCGAGTACCTCCCCGCTCGTGCTGAAAGGTTCGGGTGCCGGCACGGAGCGGGGAGCTGCAGGGGAGAGCGGGGAGGAACGGAGGGGAGATCTTTCTCTCCTTCTCTCCCGCCCGCTCTGCCCCGCTCCCCGCTGCGACTCACCTGTCAGCAGCGGCAGCTCCCGAACCTTTCAGCACGAGCGGGGAGGTACTCGGATAAGGCACATTACTCGGACGAGTAGTGCCTATCCGAGTACGTTCGCTCATCTCTAGTGTTAACCTGTTTATTATCGCATCTTTGAACTCTATAAAACTATGAAACTAACAGTGAAAATAATTCACTTGATGACTTCATATTTAGCTGTATTAAATACATAATGCCTTTTCTCAGCAATGTGGCAAGATCATATAAACAAAAAAATGGAGATACTTGCACAATCTGGTAATCAGTGCAAAGGATACCGGCCTAATAATCTTAATTCAATGCTACAAACTTCAAGTTAAATTGGAAAAAACAAAAAACAAAATGGGAGGCATGGATTGTGTATGGAAGCATGAGAACCACTCCTGCTGAGTTTTTTCTCCCATATCTGCTTAATACCATCATACTAATCATTAAAACAACACCCAGAAACTCACTATGGGTTGCAAGAACGATTAACTGACTTTTGCAATTCTGAGTAGTTCTGATCCATATACATGCAGGGCTCTAACTATAGTTTCATGTACTATCACTCAGACTGACAGCTGCTAAGATTCTGCCTCCAGCTTCCTTCTGACCATGTCATGGGGAAGGTGGTTAGCTACGTACCCTCAACACATACCATACAGCCACACACAGGGATTAAAGGGGTTGCCTCGCGCTGAAACATTTTTTTTTTTTGCATAGGCCCCCCCCCCCCCCCCCCCCCGTTCGGCGCAGGACAAACCCAAGGGATGTGTTAAAATTTAAAAAAAAAGTATTACTTACCCGAATCCCCGCTCTGCGACTTCTTCCTTCTTCCTACTTCTTCCTTCTCCAAGATGGCCACCGGGATCTTCACCCACGATGCACCGCGGGTCTTCTCCCATGGTGCAACATGGGCTCTGTGCGGTCCATTGCCGATTCCAGCCTCCTGATTGGCTGGAATCGGCACACGTGACGGGGCGGAGCTATGCGATGGCGCGTAGAAGGGGGCGGAGCCAGAACACCACTCGTGCCCGGACTGACCAGAAGGAGAAGACCCTTCTGCGCAAGCGCGTCTAAAGAAGCAAGAAGACCCCGAAATTAGACGGAGTCATGGAGACGGGGACGCCAGCAACGGAGCAGGTAAGTGAATAACTTCTGTATGGCTCATATTTAATGCACAATGTATATTACAAAGTGCATTAACATGGCCATACAGAAGTACTTAACCCCACTTGCTGCCGCGAGACAACCCCTTTAACACATCCCTGACTACACTCTAGCACATAATAAATGAATGGAAGCTTTCACTCAAATATGCACTTCTTACCTTGGTTTAGTCAATAAGCCCACACTGTGTGGAGCCAAACATTGGAACACCTTAGGAAAATGCACAGAATTGTCTTGAATATTGTTGTCTGCAGCTTTATGCGTGTATCACATGTAATTGAAAATATGCAATGTTACTTGCCATTAGTCTTTACTTTCAAGACCTTGCACTAAAGGTGATGTCATATTTAACATTGGTAGAATTGACTCTTTTGGATAGTCCCATAAGGTTTAAGACCTGCACCATGTCCAGGGATTTTTGCATAATAGAACCAGGAGAAAGAATACACTCATGATTAATACTGACAACCACCATCCTGGATATATGCCTCCATAGTGCTCAGAAGTCAGGATTCAATAGCAAGTCACAGTGACTTCAATTGCCCAAAGCTCAGCTTTGTGGATGGACTTGGCAGGACCTGAACAGTAATACAGAGCTTCTTTCTTGTTCAGCTCTCGGTACACAGTTGTAGGGAATAGGCACTCACAGAAGTACTCAGGTAATACAGAAATTTGGCAGTCGGCTTTCAGCTAACAGCATTGACCTCATGTAGATGGGGACCACTTTCCAGTATTCTCAGTAACTTGCAACTAATTTTCCATGCAGCCCATATCTTTTCAGACCAGAATGCTGCTGGATGCCATATACTCCAATTCTGAAAAAGGTGTGCCGGAAAGGCGCGTAAGGGGTCTAGTCTAGAGATGAGCGAGCACCAAAATGCTCGAGTGCTCGTTACTCGAGTCGAACTTTCAGTGATGCTCGAGAGTTCGTTTCGAGTAACGAACCCCATTGAAGTCAATGGGCGACTCGAGCATTTTTGTATATGACTGGGGCTCCGCTAAGGTTTTTCATTTGTGAAAATCTTAGCAAATCACCAAAGTCATGTATAAAACACAGAAATGGATAGGGCAGGCGAGGAGCAACATGCAGGGCTGCATTTCGGGCTCCGAGGTTTCACTCTTAAGCCACAATAGTGGCAAGAGTGAGACCCCTCCCCCCCCCCCACTGTCAGCATAACGATCGTTCTCCTCTGCCACAGCTGTAACAGCTGTGGCAGAGAAGAACGATGTTAGCCCATTGAATTCAATGGAGCAGCCAATACAGTCGGCTCCATTGAAAGCAATGGGCTGCCAGCGAGCGCGGGATGAATTTTCGGGAAGGGCTTAAAAATATAAGCCCTTACCTGAAAATCATCCTAAAATGTGTAAAAAAATAAAATAAATAAAATTATGTCAGCATTAAGATCGTTCTCCTCTGCCACAGCTGTAACAGCTGTGACAGAGAAGAATGATGTTAGCCCATTGAATTCAATGGAGCCAGCAATACAGCCGGCTCCATTGAAAGCAATGGGCTGCCGGCGAGCGTGGGATGAATTTTCGGGAAGGGCTTAAAAATATAAGCCCTTACCTGAAAAAGAAAGATTTTAGTGTAAAAAAGAATAAAAATGCAGGCATTCTCTTCAATGGAGCCGCTGCTGCTGCCGGCGACTCCATTGAAGACAATGGTCCGCTGGCACACCTGAATTCTTTTTCAGGGAAGGGCTTTACATACAAGCCATTCCCTAGAAATGAATTAAAAGTGATTTAAAAAACAAAAAAAATAGATACTCACCTCCCTTCAGCTGCCGGGGCACAGCTGCGTCTTCTCCTGCTGTCCCCTGCACTGTGGTGCTGAACTGCTGTCATTCAGCTGAGAGCTGCGCTGAGCCAATCAGAGGCAGCACTCACTCACCCATTCATGAATTCATGAATGGGTGTGAGTGAGATCTGCCTCTGATTGGTCAGGCTGTGGCCAATCAGAGGCAGCTCATTCAGCAGGCGGGGATTTTAAATCCCCGGCTGCTGAATACTACAGAGAGAAGTTCAGGAGAACTGCCAGCTGGCCGCAGCTGAACTCCGTCTGCCGGGACCAGGTGAGTATATATTTTTTTTTTATTTTTACACATTTCTGGATGAATTGCAGGGAAGGGCTTATATTTTAAAGCCCTTCCCAAAAATTCATCCCGCGCTAGCCGGCAGCCCATTGCTTTCAATGGAGCCGGCTGTATTGCCGGCTCCATTGAATTCAATGGTCAGTGCTCGTTTAATCGTGACGAGCACCGCGTGGTGCTCGTCTCGAGTAACGAGCATTTCGAGCACCCTAATACTCGAACGAGCATCAAGCTCGGACGAGTATGCTCGCCCATCTCTAGTCTAGTCCCCATACTATGGTGGACCTCTGGGGAGCCTTATACCATTAATAGGTATATAAAATGCTTAACATTATTTGTGATATGCACTTTCTCCCTAAATGAGGGCTGTACTAGATATACATTGATGGCTATTGCCCTGGACATAATAGTTGTGTACATCTATTTGAATCTGTATTATGCTCAGGGATTCATATCATTATGTGGGGATTTTTTTGATTTAATGTGTTGTTATACTTATGTGTGTGATCCTGTGTTTTTCTTCTTTGTATGACTTTTCTATATTTAATAAATATATATGTTTATAAGTCCTGTACTCCAGTTTTCTTCTGTTTGATATATATTATAGGAGGGACTTTTTGCTATATGTATAAGTTTTATGAAATAGATATTATCTACCCCTAACATATAATTTATGATACCCTTTGGCTTTTTGAAATGTGCTCTTTTTCTATTGAAACACAGTCTGGAAGTTTCCAAAGCTTCCCTTTATAAACGTAGCCTCTCAACCAATCAGCACAGAGCTTAAGGCCCTGGCAGCTCACGGCAATGGAGCAGAGCTCAATTAAATTACAGAACCTCCATGAAGGGTCCTTGCACATACTATACAATTTTACCCATGTAGAAGCAAGCATCTCAATTGAGTTAACCTCCTTAAACAAGCATGGCATCCAAGATGACCGATGGGTCTGCTTCCTCTGCATTAGTTCAGAGTCCACACTCCTTACAGCCAAAGAAGGACCCAGACAGTTCTTCCTCTGCTGTCTCACATCAGAACTGTGACCTCAAAGATTATCTGAAGCTTCTACTTGCAAAGGAGGACTTAGAAAAAGGTGTTGTTAGGCTGGAGCAGACATACAGGTCAAGGATGGAACCTTTTATAGACAAAGTACAGCATATGGGGTGCTGCTTAGTAACACTTGAAAAGAGGGTGATTCAGTGTAATTCTTCCAAATTAGCATTAACTATTCCATCCAGATTATATAATAATCTCAGCATTCAAGGTATAACCAAAGCTGTTGGTCTTGGTTTCCAAAAAAATATATATGTTAGAAAGGTCAGCTCTTCTGAGAGGAGAGACTGGAACAAATGAATAAAAATCCAAAAATAAAATGAAAGAGACTCATCCTGGTGTAAACAGCCGAACCTAAGTGGTGGGCTGTTACACCTCTAGTTCCTGGAAGCCCAGTATAGACACAGATTGGACTCTGTCAGGCAAACATCCACAACTCAGGAGAGCATAACCAGGGAGAGTCCAAGATCCTCCAGAAACATGGAATAACAAGGGTCTAGGGGAAATGTATAAGAAAAAGTCTTATTATTAAGGGTTTTTTGTTCTGTTTATTTATTTCCATTATTGTAAACACCCCAAAATATACAATAAATATTTATCTTCCAACATTCTCTTTTTGGAGACATCCTTCCAGTTTAACAAAGACCTTTTTATTGCTATCCTGGATTTCTAAAAAAAAAAGTGAGAGGGAGGGGTTTGGACTTTCAATAACGCCCTCCCCTTTCCAAGTAAGTGCTGTAATCTCTACTTATTATGCACAAATGGACCCTCTGAGTGTGGGAGTATTTTTCGTATACATTTCCTCTGTATTCTTGAGCTTACAAAAGTTTGTGAATACTTTTATTACAGATGTATCAGATTTTCCCAGTATATCTAAGCAACCTTTCAGGCAAAATGTATCCCTTTATCAAGCTGATTAGGTGTTATTAATCCAATCAGGTTTATGTTTTGTAATAATGTTTTAGCTTTTTTATAGTAGCATTGCATCTTTTTTAATGTTTATCCCTTTCCCTGATACATTTAATTTAGTCGTCTAAACAGAAACACTTAAAAGCGCATCAAAGGCAAATGAACTTGTGGTAGAAATAACGGTAACATCTTGTCTATTTTGTGATTTTCTCTTTGTGATGATGAACGTGAGACTGAGTCATCATTCTTAGTCTATTTAGGTCTACTTGTTATGTGAGTATCACGGAATTATTTATTTTTTCTCTTTCTAAACAAAACTAAACAATGTTTAGAAAAGAAGAAGCAAAGTACCTGCAAGTTACGGTTTCTGCATGCACTTATCAATGATGAACCATATGAGCATAATATAAACTATTCAATAATGCATTGTGTTGCCTGCATGTCCCTGTTTTTAAATTTATGGCAGGATATGTCATCCATCAGGCTTAAAACATTTTTAAAATGTCTTGACAAAAATATTCAATAAAAGTAAAAGTATGTGATGAAAGACATGAGGGATCTCACATGACTTTGAGGTTAGAAAATGGAAGAATGAATCTCCTACACTAGTCTTTTTTTCTGTGATCCAAACATTAGCTGGGGATATGGGGATTTATTCTTTTCCACGTGCTTAAGGTGATTAAAAAAAGTTAATTTAAATTTTGAATAGAAATTATAAACAGGACACTAGCTCCTACACTCTTTGTATTGGGGGGGGGGGGGGTTGTTTGGAATGCAGGAAAGAATAACAGACTATTCGGAAGCACATATATGGCAATTTAGCATGGTCACTTAGTTTGGAAAATTCCAGAAATTAATAAATGAAAGACCAAAAGAAGAGGCTTATCCATAAAGAAGTTATCCTATAATAAGTGTTCTATGATAGCTCCTGATAGAGGCTCTTAGTTAGGAATAGATCATGTTCTGCTCATGACATTGCTGTGGCTTTGATAGAGAGACCACTGACATCTTTTTTTTTCCTTGTAACATAGCCACATAAGGGCTTCTTTTTAATGGGATGAGGGTTTTTTTTAATGGTATCATTTAATGTATCACATAATATATTAATTTTTTTATTTTACATTTTTTAAGTACCATAGATTGAAATTAAAAAAAATACAATTGTGCCATTTTAGGGGGGTTTGCTTGTACGACATTTATGAAACAATAAGAAATGACATGTACAGTTCAATATGATTATGGCGATACCATGTTTATATTTTTTTAATATTGTATTACTTTTAAGAAATCAAAACCTCTTATACAAAAAAAGTTGCTTTCTGTTGCCATATTCTGAGCGTTTTGATTTGTTTCTTTTTCTGCAAACTACACTGTGTGAGGGCTTGCTTGCCTTATGTGGGGCAAACTGTAGTTTTAATTGCTGGCATATTGGGATACATAGAACTTTTGATCAATTTTGTTACATTTTTTGTGGAGATGAGGTAACTTAAAAAAGGCAACTTTGGAACTGTGTAATTTTTCTTTTTTTTTTACAACAGGATACATAGGGTGGTATCTTCATAAATCTTGCTTTAACAGATGCAGCAATATGAGGGTCTGCTGATGAGTTTTTGGTTTTGTGTTGTTTTTTGTTTCTATGGTAGCGAATATTACATCACATGAAAGCCTTATGTGTTTAATATATGTTTTCAAAATTTTGTGTTTGTAGCCTATGGCAACCGTGATCTAGGGAAAACAAAATGGTGGAGTCTAAGGGGATATTCACAACCAGTGAGAGCAGAGGAGTGATAAAAGTCTTGTTTTTGCAAGGAAAGTCCGCGAAGGATATTTGTGGTGATATGTCGCAGACATTGGGGGATCAATGCCCTTCATATTCTACAATTAAGAACTTGGTTGCCACATTTAAAACGGGCCACTTCAGCACCAATGATGAGGAACGTCCTGGACGATCAAGAGAGGTTGTTGTTCCAGAGATAGTCGATGCTGTGCACAACCTCATACTGGAGAATCGGCGAATTTCAGCTAAAGGAATAGCAGACATCATGGGGATTTCTGGTGAACGTGTTTGTGTCATTATCCATGAATATGTGAACACGAAGAAGCTATCTACTAAGTGGGTCCCCAAATGTCTGACAACAGATCAAAAAAGCATGCGAGTGAAAACTTCCTGGTCCATTTGTCAGCGTTTCCGGGCTGATAAGAACTTCCTGGATGGACTGGTCACTATGGATTTATTTGTATGACCCTGAAACCAAGGAGCAGTCAAAAGAGTGGAGGCACAGTGGTTCTCCTCGCACAAAGAAAGTCAGGGTGCAAAAATAAGCCACCAAGGTGATGGCGTCTGTGTTCTGGGATAAGGAGGGCGTGCTGCTAGTGGATTATCTTCAAAATAGTTCCACCAATCTTTGGACCACTTGAAGGCCGCTCTAAAGGCCAAAAGGCGTGGCAAGCTGTCCAAAGGAATCATGTTCCTGCAAGACACCGCCTCTGCTCACACTGCACAAGCGACGATGGCAAAACTGGTGGAGCTAGGCTTCCAACTGGCTGACCACCCACCTTAGGCCCCCTGTTCATGAGCATGATTTTGCCGGTGGTAAATCGCCAGCAAATCCGCTGGCTGAAGCTTTCCATAGTGTTGCTATGGAAAGCGCCAGCCCCGTGTCCACGAGCAGAGAATCGCAGCCGGCGACTCGCAGCATGCTGCAATTTGCCCCAATTCTCCGCGGTCAGCCTATCTATCAGATCAAGACCAGAGGAGGTTGAAACGCGTCCTCAGGACGTCTGTATTCTTCTTGTAATGATAGGCACATACTGAATAGAGAGAGAAGAAAGCTTTTATCTCTATGCATCCAAACTCCTATCATTTAAATGCACTTCTGTTAAGAAACCGCCTAGGATCAAGCGGTATGGATGAGAGACTGCTTTCTTCATGCTGAAAAGAGGACACAGCAAGGAATATAAGACGGGAGCTAACATAACCTGCTGCATAGGTGAGATTATTACCTTTATTTGAATATTTATCTATCAGATTAGGCTGACCAGCGGAGATTCATCTGCTGCTCCCAGGTGGCGGAGCTCAGCCGCGGGATACCACAACGCCCTTAGACGGGGCCTTATTCACCAGATCTAGCTCTCTCTAACTATCATCTGTTTCCAAATCTGAAGGGTACCAAATTTCACACCATTTCTGATGTCATGGCTGCTACGGATGACTGGTTTGAGGCACAACCGAAATCCTTCTTTTTGCAAGGCTTACAGAACTTTGAATACTGATGTAAGAAGTGTGTTGACATCAGTGGAGAGTATGTGGAATAAATGTAAAGTTTCATCTTCCTATCTCGTTTCTTTCTGGGTAAAGCCAAAAGACTTATCAGTAGCCCCTCGTACCAATGATGTTAACTTTTTTCCTCATTTAGACTTTTTGTTGGAAAAACAGGAAAAGGGGGGTTTAATTTTCAATACTTTTCATTTTTTTCTTACTTTAAAAAATGTTTAAAACTTAATTTTACACTTATTTTAGTCTCCAAAGGACTTGTTGATCACTTCTACAATATACTTCTGTGTTTATAATAGGTGGTAGCTACCGTGTTTCCCCGAAAATAAGGCACCCCCGAAAATAAGACACATTAAGAAATTTGCAGAAATCGCTAATATAAGGCACACCCCGATAATAAGGCATACTAAAGTGTGCAGGCAAGTCGAGAGGCCTGTCCCCTGCTGCCATCACCGTTGTCTCCTACCTCCTCCTGTGCTGTACGAGTGTGCTGTTGTAAGCTCCCCTTGCTGGCTGGAAAACTCCATACTGTCGTTCTGTTGCTGCTGCACACGTCTGCTGTGATGAGCTCCCCCTGGTGGCTGGAAGCTGCAATACCATCCCTGCTTACAAGTGGTACAGGAACATCTGTCTGCAGGTACGTTACTTTTTTTATGGCTCTGTGTGTGAGTCAGGCAACCATATGTGTGATTCTTAAGGCTGGGTTCTCACAGAGTGTATTTCCAGCCTTAGGGGGTGAGCATTACAGTCTCCAGACAGTGTGTAGGAGCCAGGTACTTTACAGCTCCTATTTTTTGTGGCCCTGTATGTGAGTCAGGTAAACAGTGTGTCATTTTGATTCAATAGGGGGTGTCTGCTTTTTTGCTGAAGAGTCTAAAGTACAAGAAATAAACAATGTTGCTACCGTATATTTTTACCCCTAGACATGAGCGCAAAAAGAAAGAGCTATTCTGTTGAGTACAAGAAAGGAATCGTGGAAGATTCTTGGGGCAAAAACCTTCCTGCTTTGGCCCGAAGATTTTACAAGAAATGGAGTGTCAAGAAATTCAGCAGGAGATTCCGGGTTCAGATGTTTATGATGATGTGCCAGAAAATGATGACATGACTGTCATTGAGTAATTTTTGCTTTGTTTTCACAGTTTGTCTAGCTATATTGGTTTGTGGTGACAACTATGGTACTGTGCAGTATATACGGTAATAAATGTTCATTTTTTTTGTTAAACAATAAATGTGAATTCTTCTTCATTGACAAATAAGACACCCCCTGAAAATAAGACGTAGCGCATATTTGGGAGCAAAAATTAATATAAGACGCGTCTTATTTTCGGGGAAACAGGGTATTTCAAACTGCTGGCACTCACTGGGTGTGAAGCTGATTCGCCTTCAAGCCCACTGGATACCTGCCTTTCACTACTGTGACATACATATACCATTGCTTAGAGTTTACACTAAAATTATTGTTTTTCAGGGAAGGGCTTATATGTAAAGCCCTTCCATGAAAAACAATTCAGGGGTGCCGGCAGACCATTGTCTTCAATGGAACCACTGGCAGCAGCCGCGGCTTCATTGCAAACAATTTAGTGTGTGTCCTGTCCATCCACACTATATAACAAGACTGTACTCATTTTACTATTTACTATTTTGCATACACTTTAGCAAAAAATAAACATGTGGGGAGGAGAGGGTGAAATTTTCTCGAGCAGTCGAGCAGCGCGTGGTGCTCGCTCGAGTAACGAGTACTTTTGAGTATGCTAATGCTCGAACGAGCATCAAGCTCAGACGAGCATGCTCGCTTATCTCTAGTAGTAACATTACATAATTAATTGAAGGATTCAACTTAGTTTATCAGAGACCTTCAAAATCTTAATGAGTTTAAAACAAGATTGCAGAGAGCAGACGCCACTGTTCCCATGGACACAATACACCATGGACCGTAGTTCTGTATGTTGACAGGTGTTACTCAGCAAGTATTAGCAAGTCATACAAAGTTTTGCAGTTGAAGCCATGAAAAAGCAATACGCACTAAAAATTTATCCTAAAACACAGAAATTTCTATATTTTATGTCTAAAAACACATAAAGTGAAGTAAATTTTAATGAGTTTCATGATTATTCTATTGTTTATTTTGTAACAGCTGTTGCATTGTCCTTATATTTGAGCATCTCTCATAGTAAGAGATTGGAAATCATTAAATACATCTTAAAGAAGGATACACTTATGTCCTTGGACAAAGTTTTTCTAGGATATTAGGGCTTATTTACTAAGACTGTATAAAAGTTAATGCAAACTTAGACTAGACAATCTTAACTCCTAAGTGACTGCCAGTACGCATTTTTATTGACCTCACTAATGGACTGTAAACCAGCACATACATATTTTTAAGGCAACGGATTGGCTGATTATTGATAGCCATACTCCTGCTCTAAACACCAGTAGCGGATACACCTCAGATCCTGGCACTTTAACCCTCTACATACCACAATCAATAACAACTGCAGTATGTAAACAGATGACAGGGGCAGAAGGCTACTTCTTTCACCCATCGGCACTCTGCAGTGTAACTGTAAGGTACCAATAGGTCCCCATGGCAGCTTGATGCCTGACAAAAGCCGCCATGCCTGCCATGTAACTCAGACTACTAGACCCTGCCTCCTGCAAAGTCTAGTAGGCTGCTGTTATAGGCTCAATAGAATGCACTACATAAGTAATGCAGTGTACTTTCATAACAATCAAACTTCCAAGATTATAGTTCTTGTCAACAGCACTCACCATACTTCCAAGTATTCAAAGTAAATGGTGCACACCTTAGGAGGGACTGGATCCCAAATCCCATGCAATCCAGAGAAAAGTAAATGGTGAAGGCAGCACTCCGCACAGCGATTTATAATAGGTAAATGACCTTTATTAAGCCCATAGTCTTGAGCGTCAGCGACGTTTCAACCCAAACTGGGTCTTTTTCAAGCTGATCATCTCACAAACAAAAACTACAATTTATTTTCAAAGACACACCCCCCGTTACAGAATCAACCAATGCATGTGGTATAGTCATTACCGGCAGGTATGTGGACGTCCGGTTCGTGCGCTGACTGTCATAGCTCCCATATCGCTTCCATGCTCATAATCCTCATGTTGGACGCAGGATAAAGCGCCGGCGTCCCCCAGTCGTAACCGCGCATACGCGGAGCCCCAGGAGTCTCGCGAGGATCAGAAGACTCCTGACGTAATAGTCATGCGGAAGCCCCAGCGCATGCGCCCTAGCACAAACTGTGCCCACAAAGCTCCGGGCGGAAGAACATCACGGAGGAACTCTATGTGTCCCCATGTTGACAATTAATGAACCAGAATATAATTTCCAGCAGAAGCAGTCATAAACTGCATATAAAGACTAGTATCAAAAGTCTATTCACATAATAATGTCAATTTTAGCCAAAAAATAAATAAAATAGCAATAGAAAAAAATGTATATAGTCACCGTTTAAATACAGCCAATGCATAGAATATTAAAACTCATAAATAATAAATAATGGCAAATGGATAACAAAAAGAGAAAAATATTTTGCAATCATATAATTTATTCATAAATAGCAGCATATGTAATTCATAATTTGATTAATTCAAATGGAGGGAGAGAGAGAAAATATTAATGGCGCAATAAAGCGCCCTTAAGGGAGATGCTGAAAAAGACGTCAAAAATCAGAAAAAATGTACGAAACCGGAAAAGTCCACGACTTCCGTGGCAACGAATCCACCAACCTAAAAACACAATAAAACAATTATTAAAACCATACAAATGCAATAAAATATGAAAAATAAGTACCAGCAGTGATGCAAGAATGTCAAATCAAAACAAAAAATACCATTGTGTCAAATAAATGGCGCCGTGTTAAATTCGAGGTTTAAGCCATTAGGATGCAATGTATCTAAATCAAAAATCCATCTCAATTCCTTCTTGAGTAAAAGACCCTCTCGATCCCCACCCCTGATATTGGTGGGGACATGGTCGATCACTCTGAATTTGAGCTGGCTAACAGAGTGACCTGCTATGATCAAATGTTTTGGGACGGTGAGGTCCACCTTCTTAGTACATATGGTGCTTTTATGGTTTAGAATTAGAGATGAGCGAGTATACTCGCTAAGGCACTACTCGCTCGAGTAATGTGCCTTAGTCGAGTATCTCCCCGCTCGTCCATAAAGATTCGGGGGCCGCCGCAGCTGACAGGTGAGTTGCGGCGGGGAGCGGGGCAGAGCGGGCGGGAGAGAGGGAGAGAGAGAGAGATCTCCCCTCCGTTCCTCCCTGCTCTCCCCCGCAGCTCTCCGCCCCCGCGGCGGCACTCGAATCTTTCGGGACGAGCGGGGAGATACTCGGCTAAGGCACATTACTCGAGCGAGTAGTGCCTTAGCGAGTATACTCGCTCATCCCTATTTAGAATCCTTTGGAGTATTTCATTTATAGTCTCCCCCACATATAGAAGCCCACATGGACAAGAGATGAGATAGACTACAAACGTTGATCGACATGTATACCGTGTTGTGATATTTCTTACCCATATTTCTTACCCATACGCGGATGATGAAATGTGTTACCTTTTAATAAGTTGTTGCAGCAAGAACAACCTGTTGCACGCCCTTAGGCCGGTTTTTGCAGTGATTTGCGGATCGCATGACGGATGCGCATCCGCAAATCTCGTGACCGGGGCCGACGATTCACTGAAAAATCTGCAGCTAGCAGCGTTTTCAGCGAAACGGGCCAGACACGAGGAATCGCAGATCGAGCCTATCTGCGATTCCTTGTGTTCTATATTTCCGCTCAACGGGGCCGGCGGCAGCAGCGCCGACCCCATTGAGTACATACTACAAAGATCATTCTCCTCTGCCACAGCTGTAACAGCTGTGGCAGAGAAGAACAATGTTCGCCCATTGAATTTAATGGAGCCAGCAATACAGCCGGCTACATTAAAAGCAATGGGCTGCCAGCGAGCGCGGGATGAATTTTCAGGAAGGGCTAAAAAATATAAGCCCTTCCCTGAAAATCATCCTTAAATGTGTAAAAATAAAAAAAATATATATATACTCACCTTGTCCCTGCAGCCAGAGTTCAGCCACTGCCGGCCGGCAGTTCTCCTGAAGTGCTCTGTGTAGTATTCAGCAGGCAGAGATTTAAAATCCCAGCCTGCTAAATGGGCTGCCTCTAATTGGTCACAGCCCTCACTGATCAGAGGCAGCTCTCACTCACCCATTCATGAATTCATGAATGGGTAAGTGAGTGCTGCCTCTGATTGGGCTGTGACCAATCAGTGGCAGCCCATTCAGCAGGCAGGGATTTTAAATCCCCGCCTTGCTTTCAATGGAGCCGGCTGTATTGCCAGCTCCATTGAATTCAATGGGCGAACATCGTTCTTCTCTATACTAATTGCTATAATATTCTATACTAATTGCTCTTGAGAAAAAACGCAAAACATCACAGGAAAAAAAATCGCAAGTGGGTAGGCACCCTTACTTGGGACAGACCATAAGCAGCAAGGCACACGCGCTGGCACATCTTAGCTAAGCACCACACTAGCTGCAACCAAGGCCAATCACCGCCTGTGGGTGACACCACTGCCTCTTCTCCTGTGTTACATGCTGGCATAGCTGTCCAACCCCCTGCACGAGCCTGCATCCACAGCGCACACAACATTTTTCCGGCGCAGCATTCAGCTGCCCTCATGCCACATGCTCGCTTGAGAGCCACACCACCCTTATGTCTATTTATAAGTGCATCTTGGATGAGGAGGAACCGGAGACACACACTGCAGAGGGTTGGCAAGGCCTGGCAGCAACCCTCTTTGAAAGTGTGGGCGATAGCCCGCAATGCTGATGAGAATTGATGATAAAGTTCCACAGGCCAAACCTGGCATAGTTGCATCCCCCCAGGACCTCGGCCTCTGCCCACAGCCTCAGTAATTGTGGGCATCAAGCAGACTCGGATGCTAGTACTGCTGCGAACGTCTCATTAATTCAGTTACGCTTCTTTTGATTGGTCCAAACCAGTGTCTCAGATAACTGTGGCAACACGAGAGCAAATACATATGGCCCAGCGCTGATCCTCAGACCCCAAGCAGGGGGAGGGGGTGGCATAATAAGCCAAAGAAACCATGACCGAGGTAGGACCCGCTGTGTGCGAAGCACGTGAGCGGGTCCAGGGTCAGGCTCGGTCCCACCCTCCACCTTGTGTGAACCAAGGTGCCGTGAGTTACATAGCTATGGGAAATCCATGTGTCCCCACACAATTCATTCTGTGTAGGTGTCAGATAGTTGAACAACGCAATGGGAAAGCCGTCTGCACACTGCAGAGGGTTGGCAAGGCCTGGCAGCGACCCTCTTTGAAAGTGTGGGCGATAGCCCACAATGCTGAAGAGAATTGATGATAAATTGACATACAATCATAATTCCAATCCCGTGCCACCTCCGTCACAAAATTGTCAGGAGCTGCAAACTTGGGCATAAAGGGAACTCAGATGGCAGTACTTCTACACATCTCCACAATGCAGCAGCGCATACTAACACCAAAGATTGGTTTGAAGTAGGAGGTGTCGCAATGGTAGCGAGCACAGGTATACAGTGACTCTGTGAAAGTCTTATTAAATCACAGGCAGTGCTCAACTAGTCATTGAATGACAGCTGAGCGCTGCCTGTGATTGGTCCCAGTGTTCAGAACTTGAAGATGAGTTACAAGCCACAGAGGATACAAAGTTGCTCTTGGAAGTCAACCTGCAAGCTGGGAGGGCACAGTCTGAGAAAGATCTGCAAGGATGTGATGACCCAATGAAGACAAGAAGAGAGAACTTGTCAGACAAGTATAAATAGAAAGAGACCTACAAGCCCTGAGTTTTGACCTTGGAGGGCCAAAAGAGAAAAGTGTGATATGGCCTACGGCCTTTATCAAAGGGGGGGGGGGGGTATGTAAAGGTGCACTACAGAGAATGGCCTGTAGGGGGCTACATACAGGCATTCTGGTGCATGAGAAAAGGGAAAACACCCATAGGTGTGGTCAGGAAGTTGTATATAAGGGTACATTCCTGCTACACCCAGAGAGATGTTGGCTGAGAGAGCCAGAGAGACAGCTCATTGGAGCTGGGAGGGCTGCTAGCCCCAGGGTCTAGTGCAGACCAGGAAGGCAGGAGGTTGACAGGGTTGACCACCCTAACCTCAATACCCAGGTGGGGTGTGTATATGGACTTTATGTTTTACTGAAATACGTTATATAGACTCAGCTTACGTTGTTTGTGCTGTGAATAAAGACTGGCAGGAGCCAGGTTTAAAGAAAATTCACGTCTCCAAAGAGTATTTCTACACGGCTGGTGCCCATTCCGGTCTGCAAGTTGGCGATCTGCAGGCAAGTAGATCCCAGCTTGCCACATTGAATTCAGAAAACAGTGCAGGGAGAAGAAGTGGGTAGACGTGCCTGAAACCTGGCAGCGGCAGACAGTTAAGTGTATATATACACTTAAATATGTATATTTTTTTTTTTCACTACAGCTAGGGATGACTTTCAGGGAAGGGCTTATATTTTAAGTCCTTCCCCGAAAATCACTGCAGGGGTTGCTGGCAGCCCATTGCTTTAATTACGTTTTTCTTATTTTTTTTTGTATTAGCTTGAAATTGACTTAGCTTTACTATGCAGTTAACATAGAAAAATCCCTCCCAGGAGTTTATTAGATTCAGTGTTTCTATTTCAGTTAGTAGCATACTTTCTGAAAGCATTACTTGTAAAATAACTAAATGGGACTTTTATGGCATGTAGAACACTAGCTTTTGAATCTGCCCTAGTCTAGTTACACATTATGCTTGTTTTAAACAACACTGGAACAAAGTATCATGCCCTGCTCTTACAGGTTATAAAGTATGTACTGTACCTCAGATGGCAGTTCAATATAGGTTTTGGAAATTCACACTAGTCATCTAGCTATTCTATCTCTTTTTTTTTTGTAAATTCTTTTTTTATTAGATAACAAGCATCTAGGTAAATTACAGCTTTATCACAGTTCAAGTAAAAGCTAGTACAAATATCATAATTGTAAATTGCAAAGTACATTTTAACTTTTTTGAAGGTTTGGGGGGGGGGGGTTAAATGGCAGGGAAATAGGAGGGGAGAGATTCAAGAGGAGGCACAATGGCCTCAAGAGGACAAATAATTTGAGATGTCCCTCGGTAGTGTATAGCATCCGACTTTCAGATAGGAAAAAAGGTAAGGATTGACATAACAGTAAGAATTGACAGAAAACTGACCCAGTAGTTGCCTAAGTGCTTCTAGCCACTTGTACATGAGAGTTAGATGTGGGGAATTGTCTTGTCAGAACCGGCAACTCTCGGGGCCGCCGGGCCCGCACCACCGGTCCGGCCACCCGGGGTACAGGAGCACGGCGCAGAGGTACCCCGGTTCTTGTGATCTCCCCGGGCCGCTGTAAGACTGGTCGCCGCCGGGTTGCTAGGGAGGCAGCTGGTGCTTCTAGTCGCTTGACTACCAGGCTGGCTTCCCTGGTAACTGTCTGTGCAGTGAGACTGGGGGCGTGCCCCCAGCACCGCCCTGATTAGCCCTGCTGCTGTCAGGCTCCCCGCCCCAATCAGCTTCTGGGGCGGGAGCGCTGACAGCATTTAAATAGGTGTGTTTTCCTCTCAGGCCTTGCCAGTGTTAGTTTGGTTCTCCAGCTGCACCCGCGTTTATCCTGACTGCTCTTGTGACCTCGGCTTTTCTGACACCTGCTTTTGGACTTGACTACGTTTTTGCCTGACCCCTCCGTACTGCGTACCCTCTTGTTGCCTACCCGGATTGTCTGACCATTCTACCGTTGCTTGTCTCAGTGTCTGTTTGTCTCCCGTGTCCCGCTTCCCTAGTGAGGGTAGGGACCGTCGCCCAGTTGTCGCCCTGGGGGGTAGCCCAGGGGGGCAAGTAGGCAGGGACAGGGGTTGCGGGATACCTCAGGGACCCCCATATCCCGGACACTGTCCTGACAGTAACACTGGCCGAACTAAGGTCAGACCCTTGCATCCGCCCGGCAACTTTGAGCCCCTCGATGGAGGCCGTGGCGGCTGTAGCGAACCAGGTCCAGGTCCTTACGACCCTTGCCCAGGACCTAACAGCCCGCTTGCAGCCACGGGAACAAGTGGCAGCTGCAGGCCCCATGCAGCCCTCGTCCGCTCCAGGAACGATGTCAGAACCTCGAGCCACGCTTCCGGATTGCTTCTCCGGAGAGAGAGATCAGTTTTTTGCATTTAGAGAGAGCTGCAAGCTCTACTTTGATCTCCGCCCCCACTCCTCTGGTACTGAATACCAGAAAGTGGGAATCGTAATTACCCGCCTGAGGGGAGAGCCCCAGAATTGGGCTTTCTCGCTACCAGCTGGCTCTCCAGCCCGACTATCCCTTGACGCCTTTTTTTTCGCCCTGGGTCAAATTTATGACGAACCCGACCGGGCGGGCTACGCAGTCTCCAAACTTCTGGCCCTGCGCCAGGGTTGTAAGATGGCGGAGGACTACTGTTCCCAATTCCGTCAACATTGTACGGAATCCCGGTGGAACGATGCCGCCCTAAAAGACTTATTTTTGACCGGTCTGTCTGAGGGTCTCAAGGACCTACTTGTGGCCCACCCAGAGCCTAAAACCCTGGAGCAAGCCATGTCGCTGGCTATTCGAGCCGACCGACGTTTGAGGGCCAGACACGCCGCTCGGACCACCCCACTCCCCACGTCTACTTCTTCGACTGACCCGACCTTTTACCCTCCCACCACCGAGGCCATGGAGCTGGGAGCCGTGAACCCCGAGCAACGACGGGAACACCGCCTGAAGAAGAACCTCTGCTTCTACTGTGGGGAGCCGGGTCACCGCATTGCTACCTGCGCTAAGAAGCCACGGCAGGAAGAACTCCCGCTCCTAGGCAGTTATCGGGGGGACTGTCTAGGAGCCAAGGTACTCCCTGTGTTGTCCAAAATGTTAGTGCCTTGCACCCTAGAATTTCATGCTTTCCACCGTACTGGGCAAGCCTTTGTTGATTCGGGGGCTGCGGCTAATTTCGTTAACTTTAATTTCGTTGCTCAACTGTCCGGGGTTTTGTTACGTTTAGAAACTCCGATTCTGGTTTCAGGAGTGGACTCCACTCCTTTGCAAGCAGGGGTGGTTAATCTGGTGACCCCTGAAGTAAGGTTTACTATAGGAGCCTTACACGTGGAAACCTGCACCTTTCTAGTGATGAGAGATTTGTCTGTGGACGTCGTCCTAGGCCTCCCCTGGCTCCGGGAGCACAACCCGGTAGTAAATTGGGACACGTTGGAACTGGTAAAGTGGGGTCCCCGCTGTGCCAACCACCTTTGTGCGGTGAAGGTGGGAATCTCCACCTGCGAGGGGAGCCCCCTACCAGAATACCTCTCCGAGTTTTCTGACGTGTTCTCCAAACAATTATCTGAAGCTCTGCCCCCTCATAGGGAATGGGACTGTAAAATAGACTTGATTCCTGGGGCCAAACTTCCTAAGGGCCGCATTTATAACGTTACGGTTCCAGAGAGAGAATCCATGAGGGACTACATCCAGGACAGCCTGGCCAAGGGGCACATCCGGCCCTCAGAATCCCCGGTGGGTGCCGGGTTTTTCTTCGTTGAGAAGAAGGATGGGGGTCTCCGGCCCTGTATTGACTATAGAGAGCTAAATAAAATCACAGTCCGAAACCAGTATGCTCTTCCACTCATTCCTGACCTCCTCAACCAGGTCGCTGGTGCCCGATGGTTTTCTAAACTTGATCTCAGGGGAGCATACAACCTCATCCGCATTCGGGAGGGGGATGAGTGGAAAACCGCCTTCAATACGCCCCTCGGGCATTTTGAATACCTAGTTATGCCTTTTGGATTGTGTAACGCCCCCGCCATTTTTCAGGGGTACATGAACTCAGTGTTTCAGGATATCATGGGGGTGTTCGTGGTTGTATATCTAGACGACATTTTGATTTTTTCCTCCGACTTGCCGAGTCACCATACTCACGTTCAGACTGTGCTAGCTCGACTCAGACATAACAAGCTGTTTGCTAAACTCGAGAAATGTGTTTTCGGGGTACAAAAGATATCATTTTTGGGATATATCATCACGCCATGCGACTTCCAGATGGATCCTGAAAAGGTGAAGGCCATCACGGAGTGGGCCCAGCCAGGGTCGTTGAAAGCCCTTCAACGCTTCCTCGGCTTCGCCAACTACTATCGCAAATTCATTAAAGACTTCTCCGTGGTGGCTAAACCTCTAACGGACCTCACCAGAAAGGGGGCAGATGTGAGGACCTGGTCTTCTGAGGCTCTGAGGGCCTTCAATACCCTAAAGGCGGCGTTCTCGTCTGCACCTGTCCTAGTACAACCGGATCTGTCCAGTCCTTTTGTGGTGGAGGTAGATGCCTCTGAGTTTGGTGTGGGAGCGGTACTGTCCCAAGGTCCCTCCACTCTCACCAACCTTAGACCGTGTGCCTATTTTTCTAGGAAGTTTTCGTCCACCGAACGGAACTATGATATAGGCAACCGGGAATTGCTGGCGATTAAGTGGGCTTTCGAAGAGTGGAGGCATTTTTTGGAAGGAGCCCATCACCAGATTACGGTACTCACTGACCATAAAAACCTCACTTATCTAGATTCCGCTAAGAGGTTAAATGCTCGGCAAGCCCGCTGGGCCTTGTTTTTCTCTCGGTTCAATTTTGTTGTTACCTATAGACCCGGTTCTAAGAATGTCAAGGCTGATGCCCTGTCTAGGAGTTTTGGTTCTCCGGAACCTTCCGAGCCGGAGCCTGAGAGCATTCTCTCCCCTGGGGTGGTCCTCGCTGCTGTCTCCTCCGACCTTTCACCTCTCATTCACGCCGCTCAACAATCTGCTCCTGAAGCCCTTCCGGAAGGCAAATTATTTGTCCCGTTGTCACTGAGATTGAAAGTGTTAGAGGAGACACATGCTTCAGTCCTAGCTGGACACCCCGGTATCAGGGGTACTCTGGAGTTAGCGGCCAGACTCTATTGGTGGCCGCACATGGCCAAGGATGTACGGGTATTTGTGTCCGCGTGCCCGGTTTGCGCAAGGGGGAAGAACCTCAGGAGACGTCCTGAGGGGCCTCTTCTGCCCTTGCCCATTCCGTCCAGGCCATGGTCCCATTTGTCCATGGATTTTATTACTGATCTGCCATCCTCGCTGGGGAATACGGTCATTTGGGTAGTAGTTGACCGTTTCTCCAAAATGTCTCATTTTGTTCCACTTGGCAAGTTGCCTAACGCCAAACTTTTGTCTGAGATGTTCATCAAGGAGATTGTTCGGTTACATGGGATCCCCGAGGATATTGTGTCTGATAGAGGGGTTCAGTTCGTCGCTCGCTTCTGGCGAGCCTTCTGTAAAAATCTAAACGTTAATTTGTCCTTTTCCTCCGCTTTCCATCCCGAGAGTAACGGACAAACGGAACGGATGAACCAAGAACTTATCCAGTATCTGCGACTGTTTGTCTCTGATAACCAGCATCAGTGGGCCAACTACTTACCTCTCGCCGAATTTGCTATTAACAACCATGGTAACTCGTCGACCCAACTGTCACCTTTTTTTTGTAACTATGGGTTCCATCCCCGGTTCTCGCTTTCTACTCCTTTGGTCTCGAACAATCCGGCCGCCGACATATCCGCCGAAGAACTGTGCACAGTTTGGGCCCAGGTTCGTAAGAACCTTCAGGGTTCCCAAGAGAAACTGCGTAAATACGCAAATAAAAGACGTACTATCTCTGCACCTTTTGTGGTCGGGGAGCAGGTTTTATTATCATCTAAGAATCTGAGACTTAAGGTTCCCTCCCTGAAACTTGCTCCTCGGTTCATTGGCCCATTTACGGTTTCTCAGGTTATCAACCCGGTGTCATATAAGTTGGCACTTCCTGACCCCTGGAAGGTCCACAAGGTTTTTCACAAGAACTTGCTTAAGAAGTATGTGACTCCAGTTCTCCCCACCCAGAACCCGCCTCCTCCCTCTCTGGTACAGGGGGAACTGGAGTATGAAGTAGAAAGGCTTGTGGATGCCCGACGGGTTAGAGGTGGGCTGCAGTACCTGGTCCACTGGAGAGGATTTGGCCCTGAGGATAGGACGTGGGTCCCTGCCAGGGACGTGCATGCGCCACGCCTAGTCCAGGCATTCCACAGGGCTTTCCCGCTTAAGCCCGCACCTGGCCATGGGGGTCCGGTGTCCCCCCGTAGAAGGGGGGGTACTGTCAGAACCGGCAACTCTCGGGGCCGCCGGGCCCGCACCACCGGTCCGGCCACCCGGGGTACAGGAGCACGGCGCAGAGGTACCCCGGTTCTTGTGATCTCCCCGGGCCGCTGTAAGACTGGTCGCCGCCGGGTTGCTAGGGAGGCAGCTGGTGCTTCTAGTCGCTTGACTACCAGGCTGGCTTCCCTGGTAACTGTCTGTGCAGTGAGACTGGGGGCGTGCCCCCAGCACCGCCCTGATTAGCCCTGCTGCTGTCAGGCTCCCCGCCCCAATCAGCTTCTGGGGCGGGAGCGCTGACAGCATTTAAATAGGTGTGTTTTCCTCTCAGGCCTTGCCAGTGTTAGTTTGGTTCTCCAGCTGCACCCGCGTTTATCCTGACTGCTCTTGTGACCTCGGCTTTTCTGACACCTGCTTTTGGACTTGACTACGTTTTTGCCTGACCCCTCCGTACTGCGTACCCTCTTGTTGCCTACCCGGATTGTCTGACCATTCTACCGTTGCTTGTCTCAGTGTCTGTTTGTCTCCCGTGTCCCGCTTCCCTAGTGAGGGTAGGGACCGTCGCCCAGTTGTCGCCCTGGGGGGTAGCCCAGGGGGGCAAGTAGGCAGGGACAGGGGTTGCGGGATACCTCAGGGACCCCCATATCCCGGACACTGTCCTGACATGTCTTGACCAAGGGCCCCAGAAACTTCTAAATTTTTAATGACATCTATTTGACCAGCTTGTTAACTTCTCGAATCTACGTATTTTGTTCCCTTTTGTCAACCATTGTGTGATTGTGGGTACTATGGGTTGAAGCCACAGCAGAGGGATTAGAGATTTAGCTGCAGAGATAGGGTGTGTGATTAGGTTTGTTTTAGACAGCTTATAGTCTGTTGAGGGTTGAGACAGTATCACATGCTCGGTAGGAGTCTAAATGCACTGTCCACTACACCTTGTATTGTACCTTCAATCTGGTTCCAGTAGGGGTGCAGTATTGGGCAAGACCACCAGATATGTGTTAAGGAGCCCACATGGACCCTGCAGCGCCAACATAGGTTTGAGTTTGATAATTTGTAGGCAAAGAGCCACTCGGTGGACTTGTACCAGTGAGTCAGCAGCTTATAGTGATTTTCTCGTATAGCTATCCTTTCCCTTACAGAATTTTTTCCACTGATTTGGTTGTGAATTATATAGCTTTGCAATAAATATAGCTTAAATACTTGAGGTAGCTGTCTGCTTGGCTTTTAGCTATTCCTACCAACTCCCGCCAGTTGGGATACATTCCTACACATTGACTGGTTGGCTGGAATGTATCCCAACTGGGAAATATAGTCCTGCACATTGAATAGTTGGCCGTTCTCAATGAAATCAGATTCTAATGACTTGTATCTATTGTACTTAAGTATTGCCCATTTGGTATTCTGATGAATTTCTATTATTTATTGCATATTTCCAGGGATTCTTCACATAAACTTATTTTTTTACCTATTTTAAAGGCTGTTATTTTTTTCTGCTGCTTTCTTCACGGAGGGTGGGAGAGTAATATCACATAGCAATTCTCTTGAACAAATCTTTATGCTCTGTTTCTGCTTTATGAATTTTTTAAACTATAAGTGCCTAGTACCCATATTTATATCATGCTCACATTTTCTCTCATGTGTTTTGGCTATTTGTAAGTGGAAAAATAAATATAGCTCTACCAAATAATTTCCCACTAGCTGTAATGTAAGGGATGTTGAAGTCTTGTGACGCAGGTGATATTGGATCAATATATTCTGTGAATATATGTATTATATTGGGAGCTCAGTAAATGACACATACGTAGATACCTTAAAATATTGCAATGGTTTTATTATTATTTTTTTTATCAAGTTGTAGACATTTCCTCTGGATAGAAAAACAGTTACAGACTTTAACAAGCAGCCCAGGTAGCATGAAAGAAATTGTTGCTATTTTCTATCACGGTAGTACAGTATATCATTGTCAGTGACTGTGCTGTCTGAAAAGAAGCACTTATCCCATACACTTTATTGCTTGATAGCTCGTTGATTGCTTTTATAAAAAGCGATAAATTTATGACCCGATTCCAAACTGGCATTAGCTTATGTTCACTTTTTTGATTGATGTTCTGAATCGGAGTTCATATTTTTTTTCTTTTAAGTGGTATAGATTTGAATAGGCAGCCATAATGTCACCGACATAATGACAATGTACTGTAGCTGTGCTAAACAAATGCAATTTACATTTCCTCTAGCTTCGTGGGTCCCTATTTTAAAGAATTTTCAATTCAAGTTCTACTTACCTGTACTAACAGATATGGACTGAAAATTCTTCTACAGAGGAAGGTGAAAAACAAAAATCTATTAAATATTAAAACCTCAATTAAATAAATTGAATAATTTAACTACTTTTGTGGTGCTCAAAGGTAGAAAAGAAATTTCATTAAATTGCAGTTTGTGCTATAAAATTTAATGACTGAAATGAAATTGTAACTTTATTACCTTATATTTGAATAGACTGTAATATTAACTTATGGACTATGGAGTACAGCAGTTTGCTATATATACACATAAAGCACTCTAAATGGAAGGTTTTATTTAAACTAGTTCAGCTAGTTAACAAGCACAAAATAAAATACTTGGAAATACATCGTCTAAGCCATTATTTCGCCAATCTATGGCTCAAGAGTTTCATGTAGCTCTCCAGACTCTTATATGAGGATTCTCAAATGTTGGCAGCTATAGAAATTGTGCATAAGTGGACCAAGGAGGTCATTACAGTAGTACAACTGTAGTGCAAAAACCTTATCAATGGGCAATGCTTTTTTTCCTAATTATGTTATTGTTTGGGGTACACCATCTGGCATATTTGAGAGTGGCTCAGAAGATACAAAAGGCCAGGAACCTCTCCTCTATCTAATAACTTGCAAACACATTTGTGGTAGTTGTTACACTATATTATTGTCTATCCTGTTTAACCTCTCAGATACCATAGGCAATGCTGATCATGGCTTACAGCTGGTTTCATAGAGAAGAACTCTTGAGGTGCTGACGAGTTTTCATGGCAGCAGAGGACTTAGTGGCTTCAAGTCTATCATGTATGGAAGCTTATTAGGCTCTGCCATGGTGATACAGTGATAGACAATAATACATGTCCGTACAGAAGCACAGATGTATCATATGCCAACTTGACTGGTGCAGTATACTGCACAGATATAATAGAACTCCTACACTACTGGGATAGCCTGGCAGTTACTAGATTACGATGGAAAAAGTGGAAGGCAGTGAACAAACATTTACTGTGTTAAACAAACAGATTAAACATCAATTTGACGGATGATACATCTGTATTGCAAATCATTAATAACAATCACATGGTTAAATGGCCTGATGAGGCTAAAATAAGTTAATAATAAATAAATAAAAATACATACAAAAAATACAAATTCAAATAAATGAGTAAATAAAAATGTTAAAAGATTCTCCCTTGCATAAATTATTAAAAACTAAATACTAAATTCGAATTTGTTATCCCTGTATCCACAACAACCTGTATTATAAAATTAACTCACTAGTTTAAAACACAGCAAACTGTAGAAAAATAAATAAATAAAAATTAATGTAGAATAGATGTTTTTGTTCATTTCACTTCCAAAAAACTGAAAAATAAGGGTGCCTTCACACAGAACACATGGTAAATGTTACAGAATTTTCACAGAAGAATTTGTTGTGGAAAATCTGTAACATTTCTAGTACAAGCCATGTCAATGAGATTTAAAAAATGTAGTCCACATGGAGCAGAAAAATTCAGCGTGGAATTGGCAGACTATTTGAAATATGCCACGGATTCTAAATCCCCAGCATGTCACTTAATGCTGCGGATTTTGACAGTGAATTTCAATTTTGTGGCAAATATCCTCAAAATCTACAGCAAAAAGCATACCCTTAATGATTTCCTGCCAATTTTACATTTACATTGAATATGCCCTGTATGTAGGCAACCTAAAAGTAATCAAAAATTCCTATATACACCAATATGTTACCAATAAGATACTGCAGTACAAGCCATTTCACAAGACACCAAGAAACCACCCTTGTTTCAAACTCTTACCGGTACTGGATTGGAGCCCAGGTGTAGTAGCCAAGCCGGTCACTGGAGAGTAGACAATGAAGCCGGAGTTGTTATTGGGAAGTCATGGAATGCAGTACAATGGATGAGATGGAAGTGTAGTAAAATGGAAGCCAGAGGTCAGCAGCAGTAGGTATCGGTATGCAGTACAATGGAATGAGATGGAAGCATAGTCAATTAGAAGCCAGAGGTCAGCAGCAGGAGGTATTGGAATACAGTACAATGGGATGAGACGGAAGTGTAGTCAAATGGATGCCAGCAGTCAGCAGAAGGAGGTATTGGTAGAATTGCAGATGAGCAGGAGGAAGAGGAGCTTGATCAAGGTGGTGGAGCACAATAATCATGCACTGAAGGAGTGGCAGGGATAGCCTTATATACCACGTCCTGGATAGATTGGTGGAGAGAGCTGCTGACTGGAATACAGAAGGTCATGGGTTAGAGCCCTGACACCTAAACAGATACTTCAATAAAAAAAACAAGTTATGGTTTTTAGAATTATTTTGTAAAAAAAAAAAAGTATTTTCATTATGCAACAGTAGCAAAACATACAGCAACTAAATATAAATTTGAGCTTTTTACAATTGCAATGACCCATGAAATATTTAATCCCCTTGGAAAACACAGAAAATCTCAAAAACAATGGTGAAATTCCTGTTACTTTCCATTTCCTGCAACGATTAATAATATATTTAATACATTATATATATTCCAAAATAGTGGCATTAAAAATGCAGCTCAAACAAATTTAAAAAAAAAACTAGCATTCATACGTCTATGTCTACAGAAAAACACAAAAAAAATTAAGGCAATGATAAATTGGAGATAGAAAAAAAATATATATATATATATCCTTAAAGAAGTTGAACCAAAATCTAAAGGAATTACCTATACAGTAGGGTAATTTGCAGGATAATTTTATGATTGTTGGAAGTGTAAACACTGGAACCACCACCAATCCCAAAAATGAGAGTACCAAAGGTCTCCACATAATTGATGTAAAGCTCTCGTGTGTGCATTGCTTGTCCATTTATTTCAATGGGAGTGTCAAAAATTGCTGAGGACAAGCACTCAGCAATCTTCAGTGCTGCAATTAAAATAAATGGAGTTGTTGTGCACATATACTATCTCAGCTCTATTTAGACAAGGGCCTTTAAGATCCAGTTTTCAGGGTTGGTGAGTGTCCCAGCGATTATAAATTTGTGCCTTAGTACAACCCCTCTAAAGTTCAAACTAGGTAAGATCCTTAAAGGTTAAAGTCCACTGTATCTATTGTGTACGATGAGCCACAATAGCTCCTCCAGTGGCCTAATGGAGTAACTTTTCCTATTCTAATAGCCAGGGCTTCAGACATGACTTTTCATATAAGAGAATCCCAAGCAGGTAAATATACAATTTCCTGCTATGAGCCCATATTTTACCTCTGTGTGGTACACTTTGATAAATTTATTTACAGTTTCCCCCTTAAAGGGGTTGTCAAAGCTATCTTTTTAATTTGTGCTCACTGTGAATAAACATAATAAAACACCCTTAACTTGCATCTCCTGGGTCCTCACATGCCCAGTGCTGAACCTTCATACTCTGTGCTGGCACTGCCTGCAGGTTCCAGTCTAGTAACAGGTTGTCACAGATAGCTGCAGCCAATCAGAGACCTCAACACTCAAACACTGAGGTATGTGATTGGTTGCAACAGCCTGTGACATCCCATATACAGGCCGATTGCAAGTATTAGAGGGAAGACCGTAGCTGTGACACTGGAACTGCTGGGACCCGGAAGAATTGAGTATATCAAGATCTAACTAGGGAGTATGAATTTAAAAAAATAATAACTCAGGCAACCCTCTAACTTTTCTTGAATTTTATTAAGGACTTCAATTTCTCATAATACAAAATCAATAACATCTTGACCCATCCAGTAGAAAATGTATAAACATTTTTTTAACATGGGACCTGTGGAGATGGATACATCCATCAGAGTGATTGGTTGAACATATACGTTTCTTCTTTCATCTTGCATCACATCTCAGGATGCATCCATTTAAGAGAAAAGTCAAGGGAGGACATATCTATATGTATCACATAAATGTTTTCGCTCAATGTATCAAGGATACAGATACTTTCTTCTCTAGCATACAAAATGCAAAAAGGGCTTTATGTTATATTTCAAGCTACAACAGTAAATGCATATTTTTCATGTTCTTTTTAAAAAGGAAGTTAGCCCCTAGTATTCCCTGAGTGTCCTTAAAATCCATATCTTGTACCCTCTGCCACAGAAATATGTGTATCGTTGCTTTAGATATAGCAATACTGATTTTTTAAAATTGCCCCTGTCACATTACATTGTCACAATCCAATCTATTAGAATAAGTATGTACAGCATATTAAAGAACTACTTGGGCTATGTGGAGCTGCAATATACTGTTTGTAGTTGGGAAAGGGTTAAATGCCATTATTCACTGTATTTGCTAAATTGTCCTTCCCAATTTTATGCTATTTTTTGTTTACCAATAGCTCTCTGATCTTTGTGATGTGTTTTATGCCAAGTATTGATCAAAGTTTTAATAGAAAATTATCCCCACAAGATTTTTGAAGTGCTAGTTCAATTATACCTCTAAATGACATTCTAACTGGATGGAAAAAACTCTTTGAAGCACATCAGTATCTAATGTTATCTGTGACCAGTGGAATAAGTTTTCTAGTTGTTCTCGAATCACGGCCAGGTTGAGGCTGGTCTCACACGATTGGATTTTAATTGTGGAATCCACAATTGTCACGCGTACGGACGATCTGCGTCATTCCACACACATTGAAAAAATAGAACATTCGCATATCCGCTCAGATGAGTGGATAGCGATTGCGAATTCCACGAGTGGATTTAAAATCATAGCATGCTCTATTTTTATGCGGACTCTGCAAAAAACATCTTCCATCCGACACGCAGCCCATCCACAATTGACATGGCACATAGGCTGCAGGTACTTGTGTCATCGCCTAGCGATGGCACGGGAAAAACTAATATATTTTTTTTAATCTGTACTGCGCATCACAGACAGCGAGCGTTTGTGGTCATCTGCAATACAGAAAAGCGAAGGCACATGCAGTTGCCTGCTTGGGTCAGAGCTGAATTCCGCTGCGGGCTCCCACATGCGGAATCCGGATCGCCTATTTGAGACCAGCCTAAAACTGCATAGAGTATGGAGTCCTTCAGTTATGATGCGGACCCATTCCAGCCCCCAAAACAATGCCTTCAATGTCTGAAGTCTACAATCTATTATAGACTTTGCACCAAAACAGACTCCTTTTGGAAATTTTCCTAAACTTATTTTACTATGTTTTTTTTACCTTTGTCAAAAAAGCCAGATGTTCACTGTAGGTTAATGGGGATTTGCAAAATGCACTACAAATACAAGCAGTGCTTTTTTTTTATTATGTTTTTTTCTCACTTTTAGGACAACTTTGGATCAGTGGCGTTTTTCTCTAAACACAACATGCTCAAGCCATGGCTGATTTCCCTGCATTTCCCCATAGGCTTCTCTATAGCACCGTAAAGACGCATGAGAAAAAAGTAGACCACATAAAAAAATGCCACTCTACCTTCCTATGTAATTCACATGTGCAGATTAGTTGGGGGTTTTACTTTTGAATTTGCACAGGTAAATTTGTATCAAGTTACAGTACAAAGCAAATGGATAAATCTGCAGCATGATCAAATACATACATACATTGACTTGCAGGAATGCTACCTTCCAATAGGTGGCGCTGCAGAGGTATTGTTCCATCTCCCTTATTTGCATATTACTCAGAGGAGCATGCATGGCCTTATAAGTCTCCTCACTCACCTTCTGGGTGCTATCCGCAATGAGAAAAGATAGCATTCCTGACCCCAAAAATACATACAGGGTTAGCAAAATTAAACTTGCTAATCTCAGAGACTTCTGAATAGCTTTCTATTTGTTTGATTTTGTTCGTTATGCTGCAGTGGAAGAAATTAAGAAAAAATGGCACATTAGTTAGGAATGTCCTGAGAAAAAAAACTAAAAATTCTTGATAGAAAAGGAAAGGAGGTTCTGGTCAGAGAGTGAGCGAGAAAAGTTAGAAAATTCTGAGGTTGAACAGAGCCGCAAGAAGACCAAATCAAATATAATGTCATCTTTGTATGTGGAAAAAGCAGTAAGTTATAAAAGGTCTAGGGAAGAGATTAATGAAAGAAATAGGCAGGCTCACACGAGCGTAATTTCATCACATATTACATGCATGTAATATGCGGTAAATGGAGTTAAGGAAAGTACATTGATTTTTATTGACCCACTCACACTAGAGTTTTTCTATTGCGCATAATACACATGTAAAAAGGTCTGCAACATGTTCTATTTTACCGCATATTACCCCTATTATTCTCTATGAGCGCATAATAAATGCTGTACATATACAATTACATTGCGTGGGTGCGGTGTTTATATGCAACATCGCTGAGTGACAGAGCAGGAAATAAAAAAAAAAAGATACAAATCAGACTGCGCATGACAGCGTGCATGAGATACGTTGTCATGCACAGTGCAAAATCACTTCTCTATGCAGAGATATGCCTACACACCGCCAGTTCACACAATGTTTTATGTGTGTGCTCCTGTGAGCCGGCCCAAACAGGCAGATAAGGAAAGTAATAAATTATCTGGATGATGGTACAATTTATACAAAATTGGCAGTGCAGGTAAAGAAGCAGAATTGAGAGTACCCAGACTTCAGGATGGCTGGATGGGAAAAAATGAGTGTACCTCTACGTGGTGATCTCCTACATCAGGACGGCCACAGAGGAAAAATAATCACTGAGTACCTTTGTGCTAGGCCTGGCTGTATGCACCTTTTCTTACTCATGCTCTCTCTCTCTCCTCTTAAGGGACTCATTCTGCCATGGTTGCTGTCACACAGGTGGTCAGGAACCACTTTTCCTCCTTCATTCTTCAGCACAGGAGGGTTGAAGGTACCCCCATCTGGCCGGACCTCTCAAGAACCCAGAAGCAATGGAACCTCTTGGAGACCACAGAATGGAAGCCCAGAACTCACACCAACACTCATATTTATATCCTCACTCATACCACGTGAAAGACAAATTGATACATTGCACGCATCACCCACACTTTTGCAGACACTTAACTCTTCATTTACTGCATCTGTGCAATACACATAACAGAATGACAAGACAGTTTTGCACAGCTCAGCAACACAAGACATTACATGTATGACATTTATGGAGGGGACCAGGATCGCTTGTACTGGGCCACTACAGTAGTGCTCTCCTGAGTCTCTCAAATTAAAGTAGTGCATCACCAATACTTTGGACAGCAGCTCAGAAGAAACTTTATTTTCTTTATTCTTTATGGCCCCTTCACTTTGTTGCTTTTTTTGATGCAATAGACTTGTGGTTTTTACTGCAACCACATTGAAAATCACATCAAATTGTGGCGAAACCACATGCATTTTTTTCAGCTGTAATGTCAATGTGGTTTTTAACTGTACCTCAACCATGCCATCTAAGTACAGCCTGAGAGGTTTTTAAGTGGGTTACTCAATGTATGCTGATATAAACTACCTTAACACATGTTTTCTTAATGCCATAGCAACATGAGTGCTGTAAAAGCTATATTGGTGATCACTCTGCTGTTCGAAACACAGGTGCAATATACAAAAACTGCAAAGTAGTTAATGGACAGTCGAGGCAATTATGACAAATTGTGTTGTGCCTAGTATAGTGTCTATGTGGGTGATGCACAACACAGGGATTGTATCTCTTGTGTCATACAGTGTCCCCTCAGGCCCTGGCCTATTTATAACAGAGTATGGGCTTAGTCAGACGGGCGTTTTTTGCCGCGATTTGCGCATGCGCATGCGTCCGGCGATTTTTTAAAACCATTGCTTCGCAATGGTATCGGACACATGAGCGCTTTTTATGCGCTCGTCCGAAAAATTATAGAACAAAAAATCGCAGATCGCACCTATCTGCGATCTGCGATTCCTGTTCGCTTCTGTATATGCGCTCAATGGGGCCGGCGGCAGCAGCGCCGACCCCATTGAGAACATATAGAAGACAAATCATTCTTCTCTGCCACAGCTGTAACAGCTGTGGCAGAGAAGAACGATGTTTGCCCATTGAATTCAATGGAGCGGCAATACAGCCGCTCCATTGAAAGCAATGGGCTGCCGGCGTGCGCAGGGTTAATTGTCGGGAAGGGGTTAAATATATAAACCCTTCCCTGCAATTCATGCTAAAATGTGTTAAAATAAAAAAAAATTGTATACTCACCTTTCCGCTGCAGCCGGAGTCCAGCCGCGGCCGCTGTCAGTTCTCCTGAACTGCTTCTCGGCACTATTCAGCCGGCGGGGCTTTAAAATCCCCGCCTGCTGAATGATCTGCTCTGATTGGTCACAGCCTGACCAATCAGAGGCCGGTTTCACTCACACACCCATTCATGAATTCATGAATGGGTGAGTGACTGCTGCCTCTCAGCGCTGAGCCAATCAGAGGCAGGTCTGACTCACATCCATTCATGAATTCATGAATGGGTGTGAGTGAGGCATGCCTCTGATTGGCTCAGCGCTGAGCCAATCAGGGGGCAGGTCTGACTCACACCCCCTTCACACCCACTGCAGGACGGCTGCCCGGAGCTGCAGGCAGAAGGTGAGAATGCAATTTTTTTTTATTTTAACACATTTTAGGATGGATTGCAGGTAAGGGCTTATATATTTAAGCCCTTACCGACAATTCATCCCGGGCTCGCCCGCAGCGCATTGCTTTCAATGGAGACGGCTGTATTGTCGTCTCCATTGAATGCAATGCGCTGGACAGCTCCGGCCCGTTTCTAATGAAACGCGGCTAGGAGCAGATTTTCGGGCGATTTGCGGGCGACTTGCGCGCACCGGTCACGCGATTTGCGGATGCGCATCCGTCATGCGATCCGCAAATCGCGGCAAAAAACGCCCGTCTGACTAAGGCCTATATCTGTTTTCCATGGAATATCCCTTTAAATTTTAAAAACTGTCAGAAGAAATCATTAACTGAGACACTTATATAACCGGATTTATGTTCTTCAAACAATGTAGCATTTTGCTCAGTTGCTATTGCAAAAAAAAACAAAACTTTTTTTTCATTGAGAAGGATAAATTATGTTTTCCCTAACATAATCACAATTACTTAGTAAATAGGAAGCAGAGCAATTGTATCCATTGATCATTATGCCAGTACTTTAAATGAAAATGTTGGTCTGAGAAAATATATTAATCAACACTACTATTAGTTCCAATTACTATATTGTTATGAATTTCTTGTGACAGAAGAGTACAGCATAATTAATTATAATGGTTATAAGTGCAGAATATTTATCATACAAATAATCATAGCAACGTATTTCAGGTAAGTGAAATAGAATTCTCCAGTGTTTCTATTTTAGAAAATGATTTTTATTGTGATTTTTAATGTAAACATCACATTCATATCACATGCCATGATAATAATAACAAGTTGTGCTTTTCTAGGACTGCCTGTGGAGTGTATTTATAGTATTGAACATTAGTGTCTGATAGTTGCTGCTTGTGTACAAGCCTTGTTTAAATTTTGCACACTGCAAACTACCTGGACTGTAGATATTCACCTAGCAACAGCAGCCTCAATTGCCGAAAAAATTAAAAGGTACAGGTCTCAGAATATAGCAATGGAAAGCTATTTGTGTTAGACAAGAATTGACACTCGCATGTTTCAAAATCGCGTGGATGGGCAATGTTTCATGAGCAGAAGACCAAAGCTTCATGTGCATGAAAATCGCCTAAAAGGCATAGCTGTTCCAAGGGGAGAGAATAAAGAAGTCCCACAGCGCTTTCGGATCTCCCCATTGCAGTGAGAAATGGAGCGGGGCTCCGCTATCTCTCCCTGCTATGAGAAAATCCCCATAGCTCCACTCTCTCCCTGCTTTGGGTACCCCCTAGGGATATCCCTATAGTGCATAGAGAGTGGGTGGGGCTAGATAGAGTGGATAGGGCTATAGGGCTTCTTACAGAGAATCCCCATAGCAAACATAGAGGGTGCGGGGCTAGAGGGTGGTAGCCCTCAGGGAAAGCCATGTAACACTGGCCACTTCTGTCTCCCCACTATAGGGAAATCCCTTTGTGAGAGAGGGGGGGGGGGGGGAGTCCCCTTCTGCCCCACACTGCTGGGAAATTGCCCAGCAGGGGGGTTGGAGGAACACCCCACTGCTTACAGCAGGACATTTAAAATGCGCTGTCAAGAATCACATTTTAAATGTGCCATTGTAAATTCCTGTTAGTCTTCACACCTGTGGCAATGTGCTCCTGGAACTTGATAAAACAATAAACTTAAGAGATGTTTTATTTTTTTTTAAAGTAGCCCAGCAAAGAAAGTTTTTATAAATTTGGTATTGCTGTAATCATACTCACCAACAGAATAAATGTATCATGTCATTTTTGCCGCAGTGTTTACATGCTGTAAAAACAAGAACCCCCCCAGATGGTGTTTTTCAGTACATTATGATATATTTAATAGTACTATTGAAAAACACAACTTGACCTGCAAAATCAATGCCTCAGACAGCTATGTTAATGGATAAATACGAGTAATGATTTTTTTTTTTCAAAGTCTGGAGGAAAAAGCAAAAATAAAGAGCAAATAAAAAAGGCTGCATCATTAGGGGATTGATAGGCACTTTGTTTGCAGGATGTCAGTAGAAAAATGCAGTGTATATTCTACACTGTGATAATGATGATTGTACACTCTTACTTTAAGGTCTCATGTCCACGGGTGGGTTTGAATTGCAGAATCCGTGTGGGGTACTCGTGCGGATGATCTGGCCCCCATAGGTGGACATTAGTGTCCACAGCTTAATTAAAGCATGCACATTTGTTTTGCGGACCTTCTGGTCCACAAAACAAATAGCAGCATGCTCTGTCTTGCCATGGATCCTGCAGAGATGGCTTCCATTGAAGTCAATGGAAGCAGTCTGATCCGCGGGACCCACGCAGCTGTCACTGCAGATGGACTATTAGAGGGGGAAAAAAACGTTTTGATCCAAACTACCAGTGGGAAAGGAGGAATAATTAAGAGGGTTATCTACTCACTCCTTTTTGCGATCCAGAGCTCACTCTCCCATTGTTCTCTTAGTCTGTGTTTATAAGTGGGCAGCAAGTGACTGTTACAGCCAATCAGTGGTGGGAGCCATAATGTCGGGTGTATGGTATGTGAACATTACAGGCACTGATTGCCTGGAGCGGTCAATAGCAGTTCAAAACATTACTGCTGCCTGCTTGTAAACAGATTTGATAGGGGACCACTGGAGCATCAGCGATGGTTTGCTAGAGAAAAAAAGAGGAGAATATTAGTTCTTTTTTGTTTTATACCAATAGTTGCATTTTTTAGTTTTGCAAAATTGGATACCCCTTAACCTTATCTGGAGCACCTATTTGACTAGGCTACGTAGAGTTAATAAGTGTTTTGGCTCATTATTCTTAATTAAAGTAAATTGTATCTAGCAAATAGGGGTTTTTTCTCTTCCTTCTCACTGCTCATGTTGCATTCAATGGCGTCCACAAGCCAGTGAAGTGTAATGGTATAAAGATACAGTGTCATGCAAAAGATGAAGAGGAGTGTGGAGATATGGAGGAGCTTGGATGGAGGATGAGCACCATTGCACATTTAGCTGTTAGTACTGTCAAACACTCTCTGTCATCTCAGTCTGGCCAACTATGTAGCTGTCAGTTCAGCCAAACAGTACTAGCAGCTGCAAGTGTCATGGTACTCACCCCCACCCCACCCCCCAGCCCCCACCCTGGTTCTTCCTGTCTGTGAGTATTTCTAAGATACAGAGCAGTGTGGAATTGCATGAACGGCTAGTGTCAGGCTATAGCCCATTGGCACAACACTGTCCTCACTAACCAGTGGAGCTGCCTTGAGGGGCTGATTTCACCAATTGTGGCTGTTTTGGATAGGTAGATAGATAGATAGATAGATAGATAGATAGATAGATAGATAGATAGATAGATAGATAGATAGATAGATAGATAGATAGATAGATAGATAGATAGATAGATAATAGATAGATAGGTGGATAGATAGATAGATAGATAGATAGATATGAGATAGATAGATAGATATGAGATAGATAGATAGATAGATAGATATGAGATAGATAGATAGATAGATAGATAGATAGATAGATAGATAGATAGATAGATAGATAGATGGAACTTTGATATTGGTCCAATCAGAGCCACAGCTTGAGCTGAATAAGAGACATTCATGCAATATTTTCTGTTCGTTTTTTAATCAGTTTTCATGATCAAGATAAGAAATGTGTCACCTTCAATTTCCTGTCAGTTGTCTGTCCTAAGATAGGAAAATTACTAATTAATGTGCATAGAAAATACATGTAGCCTTATATTTCAGCCTTATTTTTAGTTTAAAAAATACATCCTCAAAGTATAATCAAATGTATCTTGCTGTCTATTCATTCATTTATAATTATGAGACCTTGAAATGAAACAGTGGAAGATATTCTTCCAGCTGTGGCAACTGACAGACCCACAGGCAAGTTCTTAAATGAGCTCTGTGGGCAGTTGTACTGACATATCTCAAATAGCCTCTGGGGTTGTCACATGGCTGGGTTGCTGACTAGTTGTCTTATCTGTTCTAGCACAATGTTCTTATGATTGCATAAACTGTTATTTTTACATATTCTTTGTTTAAAATAGAGTAAGAAGATACACTATTCCAGATGTTTGGTCATTTTTCTATTATTTCCTCTAAAGCAGAAGATATCATTTTTTCTGTTTTGTGTAAAATACACAAGCCTGACATTCAAAGTTTTACTATGAATTATTATTCTTTATTTGTCATATGCAGAATTTGATCTTAAACATAAATTGATTTTCATGGTTCTTCCCTTTAAACTCTGTTAGAACATCTAAACCTAATTTCCGAAGATAAGATAAAGGAAGTTAACTGTCACGTAGGTAAATGATCCGCTGTTTCAGACTCTCACTTTGCTTATTCAGAATGGGAAAGAAACTAATTCAACCAGTGTCTGACAAACTTACAATTGGATTTAAAATATGTCAATATTTACCAAATGTAATTTTTCCCTGTTATCCTTGCAGTATAGAACGATGAGTTGAAGTAGTTCGAGAAAATATGAAGTGAGATAGAAGGGACTACAGAATTTATGTTCCTTACAAGTTTCAGCACAGGAGAAGAATATGTTTGCTTATCTTTGATATTTCTGGAAATGTATCACTGCAAACAATACAGACATTCAAAATGCAATTTACATTAAAAAAAGGTTAATTGCTTTTAGAGTAAATTGAGGAACCAGTGATGTAAAATTGAGCTTTATCACGAAGCCAGCCCTTTTTTAAATTTTTGCTGCTGCAGTATTCAGCTGATCACCATGGGTACTCCTCAGCAACGCTCAGAGATCACTTGTTATAAATGAGGGAGGATGTATCAAGCCAGAGTGAAATCAGCCCTAACACCAAAGCCATTGACGCAATATGTGTAAGCCCCTCCTAGTGTCACCAAAACAGCTCTGACCCATAAGGGCTGGTATTCCATAAAACCTTTGAAGGTGAGCGGTGATGCCTGGCATGAAGATTTTAGCAGCAGATTCATTAAAGGGGTTTTCTGGGACATAAAAAGAGTTAAACATCCAGCGCTGCAGCCCTGATGCCCACAGCACGGAACCCAAAATAAAGCAGGGGGCAGTCATGTGCCATCCATTGTGCACATGATCCATTCAGCCACTCACAAGCTTTAGCAGTGATTCTTCTATGGCTGCTGAAGCCTGTGAATGGCTGAGTGGTCACATGCATAATGAATGGCATGTGGCCACTGCTTCTTCCAGGTTTTATGCAGCAAGCACAGCGCTGCAGCACTGGACAGGGAGCTGTCAGGATAGGTGACTATTCCATTTTTCTTCATTTTAAGCCCATTTAACTTTTTTATGTCCTGGAAAATTGCTTTATGTTTTATAGGTGGGGCATCCATGGATTAGACTTTTGTTTTAAGCATGTCTCACAGAAATTCGATCTAATTGTGTTCTTAGAAAATTAGAAGGGAAATAAACTGTTCTGTCTTGTTTCTTAACTTCTTCACACCCTGGATACATATGTGCATCCAATGTGCATGGGGTTAACATAACGTGGGCTGGGAAACCATACCCACCTCATATACAGCTAATGTCTTTGACAGCTGACAACTGCCTGCAAAAGCTGCCATCAGAGTTCACATTGATCCGATCTCATCTATTAACTGCTTAAATTCTGCTGTAAATTCTGAAACACCAATTCCCCCCCTCCTGGAGATGAGATTGTAGGGTGCAATCAGGGAATCATTGCAGCCGGGACCTTCTGAGGGGCTGCCCTGTATTTCTGTCTATTAAGACATTTCTGACACGCCTTAAGATTTCCTGCAGAAATACCATGTATTACAATACTAAAATATTGCAGTATATGGTATAAGTTATTACACAAGGCCCCCTGGAGAATGAAAAAAATATATATAAATTAAATTTTTATAATTGTAAAAAATAGAGGGTATTATAAGTGAAAAACCTCTTTACCTGCATTGCTAATAAAAAATCAAAACAGGCAAGTAAAACATAAAATGCTGTGCAAACGTGTTAGGCAGGTGTGGTAAAAAAAAAGGTGCAAAATAAGAATGATTTCAAAAACAGAAGTGTTAATAATTAACTCTTGCCAATTTATAAAATGCAAAGTGAATAAACAAAAGAAAAATCCAAATCAAATGAAATTTGGCGTGACAACCATTTGCCTTCAAAACAGCATCAATTCTTTTAGGTACACTTGCACACAATTTTAATTTTTTTTTATAAATTCTTTTTTTATTGAAATTAATAACACAATCAATACAATGGTAGATAAAAGTGAGCATGTTATTACATGTTATTTGACCAATTGATTCACTACAAATCTCAGTGGTTTTAATATTATGATTGAGTGTTGTACACTGCAGTAAAGATTGTAATATATGTTGGCCATTCAAAACAATGGCTGACCATGTAATACAGGGATGCACTGGGTGCTCTAATGTGAAAGACACTATTTGTTAATGATTTAATAGTCTGGCCATTTAGATGAATGGCTGTACTTGTAATACAGCAACTCTCTTTTTCAGTTGGTAGTTTAGGACTAGAGATGAGCGAACGTACTCGTTAAGGACAGATACTCAAGCGAGTATCGTGCTTTTTGAGTACCTGCCTGCTCGCACGCAAAGATTCGGGTGCCGGTGGGGGGCGGCGGGGGAGAGCGGGGGTGAACGGGGGGGGGGGGAGATCTCTCTCCCTCTCCCCCCCCACGCCCCCCTTCTCCCTCCTGCTCACTCCTGCAACACAGCGCTCACCCCTGTCGGCACCCGAATCTTTGCGGGTGAGCAGGCAGGTACTCGAAAAGGACGATACTTGCTCGAGTATCTGTGCTTAACAAGTATGCTCGCTCATCTCTATTTAGGACATGTTTTATTATACTATAAATGGAGTCTGCCAGCAATTTTTATTATACTATAAGGGGAGTCTGCCAGCAAGTTTGCCGATCTAAAACTGTTGACAGCACTAGTTACCCGCAGGGAAGAGGGGTGCAAATGTACCCCCGCGTGATGCTCCCAGGATCCCCAGAAGTCATGGGTGCTGATGAACTTTGATAACATCACCACCAGCGCTCACTTTCCCATTCAAATGCTCTCCTCTCTGTCCAATAAGCTGCCCACAGCTTAGATTGACAGCTGTAGTATTTTCCTGGTTGGACGCGGCAGCTCTCAGTCAGTGATGAGTACCAAGTCATTGAATAGACAATAGAGCACTTGAGCAAGAAGTCCTGCCTTCAGAGGACTTGCAATGAGGCATCAAAATTTGTTTACTGACTGCATGGGGAACCGAAAACACCCAAAGAGGTATTTTATAATGATTTTCCCTCTCTCTATTTTGCACTGTCAATATTGGCAAAATCGCTGACAAACTCACTTTAACACTAAATTAGTTATATGAAATTCAGCTAATACATATAAATGTAACATTTTTAACTAGAACAATCTGTACAATGTACTTATTAGAGATGAGCGAACGTGTTCTTAACGAACACTTACGCACCCGGACACCGGCTTTACCGAGGACTTCAGTGTCCGCGCGTAAAGATTCGGGGGGCGCCGGGGGGCGGGGAGAGGCGCGGCGGTGCGGGCGGCAGCAGCGGGGAACAGGGGGGAGCCCTCTCTCTCTCCCTCTCCCCCCCACTCCCCGCCGCACCCCCCCCCCCGCACTGCCACGGCGACCCCCGAACTTTTTTCGCCCGAGCATGGAATTGCTCGCAAAGTTCGGTGTTCGGGCGAAAAGGGGCGGAGCCGAACACGTTCGCTCATCTCTAGTACTTATGCTTCTTGGTTATGGCATTTGAAGTCAAAAAGCCAAATGCTGTTATGGCAGTTAAGTGGATATATTTTTCTGTCAAAATTAAAAAAGATTTGCTTAACAATAACCTTTCAGTTGCTACAAGCAGAACACCTCAAACTGCTGAGGAGTGACTAGGTTAAACTTTATGTAGCAAATGTTAGCAATAAATATGTAACTGAGTAGCCATTATCTTCACAACATACAAAAATGTAATGAAATGAAAATAAAAACCCATGGCACAATTGCTTCTTCAGTGCCCTCTGCCATTCAAAAAAAAAATGTAATGCTGATTTATAGTTTCCCGAAAATGATGTTTAAAATATCTAAAACTCATCTCACAAAACAGCTTTCAGATAGCTACAAAGATATATAAGTATATTCAAAGAATAAGCTGCGGCTGACTGAAAACAGGCAAAAAGCAAACACTATTAGCTTTGAACCTAATGAGTCGATTACAAAGACTGCAGTGATAAAAGCATTTCATTCATAATGTAGTCTTAGTGATAGTTATATTATGTATAAAGTGACAAATAGAAGCACATGCGATTCTACATTACTTTAGCACATTGAACACGTAGGTTCAATCTTTTGCTTTCATCCGATGACATTTATCATATACAATGTTTTCATTTCAATTTGTAGTATTCTTGCATTTGTATTTACTTTTTCAGGTATAAAATGATCCGTTGCCAAATAAAAAGTTTAAAGATTTAAATACCTGTTATGAAAAGTTTAATAACATCCAATATTTTGCAGCAACTAAACTAATTAAACCAACTTGGCGCATTTGGTAAGTCTGCTTAGGTGTTTGAGTTTTCCATCTGTTCAGCTACAGCATAAATTCCCACCTAATCTATTTTACTTCTTTGATTTACTGTAACTTGAACATGCACACGGTGCAGCTGCTAACTCTTAACAATACAAAAAAAAATCCAGTAATATAAGTTTTAGAAAAAGTAAGATAAACTCCAGGTTTCAAAAAAAAAAAAAAATCAGATGTGTTCATACTGGAAAGTGCAAATGATAACTTCTAGTTTTCCAGATAATTGACAGACATCTGCTTGAACTATGTTATACAGTTCAATATAAATGATGCAACCTCATTTTAATTTAAGTAAAAGGAAGAATGATAATTGATCTGTAAATTCTGTAGTTAGAGTCTTTAGTTATTGATGCTTTTTCTAGGAAAAATAATTGGTGTAAGTGAAACATTTCCTGCTAGATAGAAACGTCAAGGCAAATTTGCTAAGCTGATTGCACCTAGACCCTTTAGTGAAATGTAGCAAAATTTGGCCTGTTTTAGGTGCATAATGTTGCATAATGTTTTACTTCACCTTGCTATACAAGGGGTATGACATTGCGCTGAAAGGGGAATGTAGGGAATGGGTATGGGTTCAATATGCCAATATGTGCCAAATTTAGGCACAAACTATACCAATCAATAGGGGGGGGGGAAGCTAGGCAAAAGTAGTATCGAAGATGTATCAAACCTATCACCAAGCATTAGCCAATTTTATAAATTTGCAACATTTTCAGACCGCCTGACCTGAAATGCATTTACAGGGGCTAATTTATTAAGCACTGTACACATATTCTGACTTCCAAATGTGGCATTTTGATGCACATGCCAAAACCATGACTTTTCGGGCATTTACCTCGAGCCTCACCATTTATTTAAAGTGGGTTGGGACCAGCTTCAGGGAATAAGGCTGTAAATGGCCCATCATATTTACTAAAATCTACTCCATAAACTGTTATAGATTATAGCAAAATCCTACTCCAGTTGAGGGCTAGTATACAGTAGACTTCCATTTGGTGCATGGAGGTGCCACCAGATGAGACAAATGTGTTAAGAGGCAAAGTGTTTACTTAGGCCGATATGTAAAACACCAGTCTAAAATAAATAGACCCCAAATGGTCTAAGTACTAGACAGAATTAGTAAATTTCCCCACTATTACAGAATAATATAACATAGACTAGACTAAAGTAAGCATTAGTTTAATATATTTCTATGTATACGGGGAATGCAAATATCCCTAAAACGTTATCTCTATCTACTATAAAATGCAACATCTGTCTGTTCTCTTATAACTCTAAAACTGCTGGTCTGATTTCCATGTAGTTTTCATCATCTAGCTCCATTATTGGGTCATATCATAGGTTTTGTTTCATCAAAATCTGTTTGGTACTTCCACAGTCATAATGATATTCATACACAAGGGTAGCACAACATTTGTATTTTGTATGACATGTGGTTCCTTCAATATCATTGTTTAGTGAAAAAAACACTACATTTTAAGCTGTGTTATATCTAAATTAACATTTATGCACACGTGTAATACAAAAACTAATTTCTCCATCTGCAATTTACATATTTACCTAAAATATGTTGAGGCACATTTACAACACTTTTTAATAGAGAAACTGTCTTTATTGCACATAGCAATCAAGTACAGTGCTTCTTTTTTGTAAGAGGCTATGAGAAATGAAAGCTGCACTGTGATTGGCTACTACGAGAAATAAAGATAGTTTCTCCTTTAGACAGTTTCATAAATCTGCTGCATTATGTTTATTCAGTGGCAAAATTGGATTTTCATACTATGAGAATAATGTTACTCTTTACTTGCTTTTTTATTTATTTTGCTTTTGATTGTTTTTCCATTTTTTAATAATAATGTCTTGATACAAAAAAATCCTTGTTGTGTCAAAATAAACTAGCCACCAGAAGAATGCACTTCCATAAACAAAATAAAAGTAGCTCCCAAAGAGAAAACCTACTTACTTATGCAAGATGCAATTTGACATGCATTCCAGAGATCAACTGAATCTTCTTCACACAGGGAGAACCAGCTAATAGAGATGAGCGAGCACCCAAATGCTCGGGTCTGCGTTATTGGAGTCGAGCTTTTTGGAAAATTTGAGAGCTCTACTCGAGTACCGAACCCCATTGACTACAATGGGAGACTCGAGCAATTTTGTATGTGGGACGCCGGGCCCGAGCTTTTTTTTTTCTTGGTTCGTGTGTTCTCTCTCTCTCTCTCTCTCTCTCTCTCCCCCTGTCTGCCAGCCCAAAAATGTGCCATTGAGGCGTGCTGTGACGCGGTGGGGAGGGGCCAAAGCAGGCACGTCACAGCAGGGAGGAGCCAAAAACTGGGGCGAGTTCGAACACGGCTTGATGCTCGTTCGAGTAACGAGCACTATCGAATATGCTAATTAAAGATGAGCGAGTATACTCGCTAAGGCACATTACTTGAGCGAGTAGTGCCTTAGCCGAGTACCTCCCTGCTCGTCTCTAAAGATTCGGGGGCCGGTGGGGGGCGGGAAGCAGCGGGGGAGAGCGGGGAGGAACGGAGGGGAGATTTCTCTCGCCCTCTCTCCCCCCTGCTCCCTGCCGCAACTCACCTGTCACCGGCGCCGGCCCCCTAATCTTTAGAGATGAGCGGGGAGATACTTGGCTAAGGCACTACCCGCTCGAGTAATGTGCCTTAGCGAGTATACTCGCTCATCTCTAATGCTAATACTTGAACGAGCATCAAGCTTGGCAGAGTATGTTCGCTCAAATCTACCAGCCATCTTTAACTAGATTCAAGCAGTCTATGATTAGAAACCTTGATTTGACACAACATGCAGAGATTCATTTAAATGATGATAGAGAAAGACATGCTTTCCAACATGTTAAAGAGTGTTCTAAAGGGGACAGAGCTTTACGTGAATGCTAATAGAAAAATACACAGATCTCAACATGCTGAAGAATAGTGTTGCTCATCGTGATTGACCGAGTGGTAAAGTTGCCCAATTTTAGCAAAATTGATTTGGGTGAGTCTAACCCCATTTTTTGTAAATGTCAAAGGAAAATCAAATTTCCCAAAACACCTGATACAAAGGTGAGAGTGCAGCCAATCAATAGTCAGAGCAAATGTGTCCTCCATCTTGCATATAAGCAGCAGTTTCTTTGGACATCTACATAATATAACCCAGCCATATATAACATACGCACTGTATTACCAGTGGCCATTTTACATACATTTTATTGTAAAGAAGTTGAAACATATCAACATGGATCAGTCTGAGGAACTGTTTGATCATTTAGTGTCATGGATGTCAACGAGGCAGTCCAAACAACCTGCAGGAGAAGACCTAGACATGGAATGCACTGATGCCCAACCATTTTTTTTACTCTGAAGAGAAAGGTGGAGTTGGGTCAGTGCATGCGGTCAGTCCTCCACAGGTATTGTGTATTCAGGGGAATGTGGAAAGAACTGTTAGAGATTCTGATACTCACTGTGATATAGAATCCACTCAAGAGGAGGATGAAGTAAAGGAAGAGGAGGTAAAATATGATAAGTGTTAAGTCTGCTGTGTCTGCTACCCTCTTGCTATTCCAGGAAGATGCGGGCAGCGCTCTGCTCCTTCTGTATAAATGTACTTGTTTCTTCTATTTTCTATCAGCACTGAGGAAGTTAACCAGTTCCTTTGCTCTCAGCCCAGCTGCTGGGTTAATAGGCATTACTCTCCTATTTAAGCTGGGCTGCTTCACTTCCTTCTTGCCTCAGTATTGTTGTGTGTTTGTTTCAGACACCCAGCACATCTAGGTCATCTGTCTCAGAACTGTCTATTTGATCCTGTATCTGTTCTGCTTATTCTGTATGTTCTTTGCCTTGTGCTTTTGCCTGTGTGCATTTGTCCATTTCCTTCACAGTCTGTGCATCACTCCCATGTCTGTATTAAGTCAATCCTGTTCTGTGTGCCCTGTGTTCAGTACATCATCCCTGTGTCCTGTCAAGGATAGGTAGCCCTGGGGTGAAGACAGCGAGGCTATTTTTATCAGGACGCCCACCCTGATTATAGGCAGGAGTCTTCCCATCTTCCTGATTAGATAAGGGCAAGATTTCCTTTTTTGAGATTACCTGGCAACTGGGGTCAGCTGCCAGCCACACCGGGTCTGGTACAAAAAGCCAGGTTGGTTGGTTAGCACAGTGGGTCCAATTTTGCTATCTGTAACAAAAAGGTACTTGACTCAACATGTACAGGCAGGGAGAGTCATCATAGTAGCTCACAGGAAGGGAGGAAGAGGCAGGTGTTGTGGTGCAGAAACCTGCCAAGACAGGTGTCACAGAAAAACAAAATGGCCTTATCTCCTACAGCAGGTACTACTAGTCATAGCAGCAGCAACATCAGGCCCACAGCTAGGTCTGCTCACAGGACCTCCACACCTTAGACACTTTGAAATGGCAGGTGATGACAGAGCATTAATCTGCAAAGGTCTATTTACACACACAGATGATTGCACAAATTTTTTTTAAAAAACTGACAGTTTTGAGCAATCATTTTGCATTAGGTACTAATGGGTTAATCAGCCCATTAGCATCTAACTAGCTTCATGTGCATGTATTTAGAGAACAGTGGGTGGTCTGTTCTCTAAATACATTGCTATTGTTCTCCAGTGAGACAGCTGCTGAAAGAATCTTAACAGCACTGCCCCCAGAGAACTCAGCCAGTGGTCCCTCTTGTCAGGATGATGGATTTTAAGCTGGGCTAAACTCACCGATGGACAAAAAGTGCATGGTAAGTGCATGATGGGCAAACATTTACACACAACAATAATCGCTCAAAAGATGGCTTTTGACCGAATTTTGAGCAATCATCGGTGTGTGTAAATGTACGGTAAGTTGCGGTAAGTGTTTAAAATACGACAATACACAATGTGTATTGACAGCCACATGAATACACACAACATTCTGCCTTGGAGAGTCCACCCAGGCCAAAAAGCAAAACGCCAACCTAACCCTGTTGCTCCCTCTTCTGCTGCTGTAACTGCCTTTTACACCACTTTCCTCCCTGTTCATGCAGTAGCCTATGAGCACAGAGAGACAGTTTTGTATAGGGCCAGTTGCACACTGACTTCAGGCTTCACTTACGCAATTGACGACTGCAGGCTTTAGAGGCAGGAGTGAGAAAAAGAGAGCAGAAAAATTATTTTCTTATATGAAAATAAGTGAATGCTTCTATTTGTTTTCTTTACTGATTTTTGAAAATGCAAATTATGTACTGTGATTCACAAATCAAATTGCCAGAGTACTTTCTGACATTGTTGCATCCACTTTACAATTAAGGGCTCAGTCACACGGGCGTTTTTACGAGCGTATATACGCGCGTAAAAGCGTTCGTACTGCGTTTGTCAAAAAAAACAAAAACGCACCTACAAAAGATAGAACATATGGGTGGCAATGGACATGGTCACGCGTTTTTTTTTACGCGCGTGTATACGCGCGTAAAAACGCCCGTGTGACTGAGCCCTAATGTGATTTAGCAGTGCCTATAGGTTCAATTATTTGCTCTGTCTCCTTGTTTAAAGCACCTAGCAGCTGTGAGATTTATAGGGCCATGCATGCTTCTCTGGGACATTTAGTATGCACATTGTAGATGGTACAATGACTTTCAGACACCACCTATTAGAAGGTAGCATTCCTGTAAGTCAATGTCTGACCTTTTAAGCAATCATATTTAGAGGCTTCTCCAGATGGAAAAGATAGCCATGTACAGTTTTCTCAGGGTTTTTGTTCCTCATTAGTGTACAGTAGTTTGCTAGCTGGCTGGGTGAGAGGCCGATTACATGGATCAGAAGGGTATAGGTGGCGCTCTAGAGGCATTGTACCATCTCCTATTTGCATACTAAATATCCCAAAGAAACATCCATCTTCTTATAAGTCTCCTCACATCTACTAGATGCTCTCCATAAACAGAAACAATACTCATACACATCATAGTTCTCTCACCCAGCCAGCCAGGAACCTTTTGAACATGGATGAGGGGCAAAACACCTGAAATGATTGTTTGCACATATTTACCTTCCCTTCCTTGAGAATACTTTGGCTTATATTCATGTCATGTTACATTGACTTACAGGAATGTCACTTTCTAACAGCTGGTGCTCTAGATGTATTGCACCATACTCTTAATACATGTAATTAATATTCCTACTTACTACCAAACATTTCAAATTCATACAAACCTTTGCAAAATAAGACTTAATCATCGTGGGTTTTTTTGTGTGTTTTTGGCAAGAATGTGCCAAATCCTTATTTGATTTTCTGTTATGTGTAGATGTTACGTGGATTTATGTAAGAATATATATTCACAAATTATAAACACACACTGTGTGGCCTGATCCTGCTGCCATACTCCCTTCCATATCTCCCCTATATTTTGCTAACCTACTGAATGTACATTAAATTAGAGGACAGATCAAATGGTGTATGATTGCAAGGCTATTCTAAATATGGCTGCTTAGAGTCTGTAAATATAGATGTTTCCTTCTTAACCTTCCTCTTGGCTGGATATGATCAGATATGTGTGTCACAACATGCCAAGATAAAAAATAGAGATGAGCGAACGTACTCGTCCGAGCTTGATATTCGTGCGAATATTAGGGTGTTCGGGATGCTCGTTACTCGTAACGAGTACCACGCGGTGTTCCGGTTACTTTCAGTTTCCTCTCTGAGACGTTAGCGCACTTTTCTGGCCAATTGAAAGACAGGGAAGGCATTACAACTTCCCCCTGTGACGTTCAAGCCCTATACCACCCCCCTGCTGTGAGTGGCTGGGGAGATCTGATGTCACCCGAGTATAAAAATCGGACCCTCCCGCGGCTCGCCACACATGCCTTGTGACTTAGCTGAGGGAAAGTACTATCGTGCTGGAGCTGCTGTAGGGAGAGCGTTAGGAGTTAGTGTAGGCTTCAAGAACCCCAACGGCCCTTCTTAGGGCCACATCTAATAGTGTGCAGTACTGTGTTAGCACAGTATTTTTTATTTTTTTCTCCAAAATTGGATCTGCAGAGCATTGCGCCCTGCAATAGGGACAGAAGTGGGGGTTAGGCAGGGAGAGTGTTAGGAGTTAGTGTAGGCTTTAAGAACCCCAACGGTCCTTTCTAGGGCCACATCTATCCGTGTGCAGTACTGTCCAGGCTGCTGTTAGCAGTGTTGCATTTTTTTTTTTTCTCAAAACCGGCTGTGCAGAACATTGCACCCGGCATTAATACTACAGGGATAGAATTGTGTAGGCAGGGCCAGAAGACATTTATTATTCATTGAATACACGCAGTGTGGGTGTTCCTTGTAAAAAGCAGGGAAAAAATTCTATTTGGCCTGCCTCTTATAGTACTCAGGGCTCTGTGTACGTGTGTGCTGTGCGCTGAACGTTCAGAAAAAATCAGACGCAACCAGCTACGGTTGAGTGCAGCCTTGCGCCAATTTCTTTCCTGCATTGGAAATCCCTGATCTGCTGTAAGTAGCGAATTACTTTGCATCACTGCAGTTCTGGGACAAATTGGCAGGGCCACAACACAGTTATTAAACTTAGTATTCATTGAATACACGCAGTGTGGGTGTTCCTTGTAAAAAGCAGGGAAAAAATTCTATTTGGCCTGCCTCTTACAGTACTCAGGGCTCTGTGTACGTGTGTGCTGTGCGCTGAACGTTCAGAAAAAATCAGACGCAACCAGCTACGGTTGAGTGCAGCCTTGCGCCAATTTCTTTCCTGCATTGGAAATCCCTGATCTGCTGTAAGTAGCGAATTACTTTGCATCACTGCAGTTCTGGGACAAATTGGCAGGGCCACAACACAGTTATTAAACTTAGTATTCATTGAATACACGCAGTGTGGGTGTTCCTTGTAAAAAGCAGGGAAAAAATTCTATTTGGCCTGCCTCTTACAGTACTCAGGGCTCTGTGTACGTGTGTGCTGTGCGCTGAACGTTCAGAAAAAATCAGACGCAACCAGCTACGGTTGAGTGCAGCCTTGCGCCAATTTCTTTCCTGCATTGGAAATCCCTGATCTGCTGTAAGTAGCGAATTACTTTGCATCACTGCAGTTCTGGGACAAATTGGCAGGGCCACAACACAGTTATTAAACTTAGTATTCATTGAATACACGCAGTGTGGGTGTTCCTTGTAAAAAGCAGGGAAAAAATTCTATTTGGCCTGCCTCTTACAGTACTCACGGCTCTGTGTACGTGTGTGCTGTGCGCTGAACGTTCAGAAAAAATCAGACGCAACCAGCTACGGTTGAGTGCAGCCTTGCGCCAATTTCTTTCCTGCCTGGGAAATACCTGCTCTGCCACAGTTAGTAACTCTGCAACAGTAAAGTTCTGTGACAGTTTTGCAGGGCCGCAACACAGTTATTAAAATTATTATTCAGTGAATAGACGCAGTGGGCCTATCCTTTTAAACAAAAGGGAAAAAAGTATATTTGCCCTGCCTCTGACAGCCGTCAGGGCTCTGGGTACGTGTGTGCTGCGTGGAGAACGTAAAAAAATCAGACGCAACCAGCTACGGTTCAGTGCAGCCTTGCGCCAATTTCTTTCCTGCCTGGGAAATACCTGCTCTGCCACAGTTAGTAACTCTGCAACAGTAAAGTTCTGTGACAGTTTTGCAGGGCCGCAACACAGTTATTAAACTTAGTAGTATTCATTGAATACACGCAGTGTGGCTTGTCCTTTGAAAAACAAGGGAAAAAATTGTATTTTGGCTGCAGGCTTGCGCCACTTTCTTTCCTGCCTGGGAAATCAAATCACTGGTAATACACCATGCTGAGGGGTAGGGGTAGGCCTATAGGACGTGGACGCGGGTGAGGACGCGGAGGCCCAAGTCAGGGTGTGGGCACAGGCCGAGCCAGTGTGGTGGCCAGGAGTAGAGGCAGGGCCAGACCGAATAATCCACCAACTGTTTCCCAAAGCGCCCCCTCGCGCCATGCCACCCTGCACAGGTCAAGGTGCTCTACGGTGTGGCAGTTTTTCACAGAGACGCCTGACGACCGACGAACAGTGGTGTGCAACCTTTGTCGCGCCAAGATCAGCTGGGGAGGCACCACCAACAGCATGCGCAGGCATATGATGGCCAAGCACCCCACAAGGTGGGACGATGCCCGTTCACCGCCTCCGGTTTGCACCACTGCCTCTCCCCCTGTGCCCCAACCTGCCACTGAGATCCAACCCCCCTCTGAGGACACAGGCACTACCGTCTCCTGGCCTGCACCCACACCCTCACCTCTGCTGTCCTCGGCCCCATCCAGCAATGTCTCTCAGCGTAGCGTCCAGACGTCGCTAGCGCCACAGTTTTAGCGCAAGCGCAAGTACGACGCCACGCACCCGCACGCTCAAGCGTTAAACGTGCACATTGCAAAATTGATCAGCCTAGAGATGCTGCCGTATAGGCTTGTGGAAACAGAGGCTATCAAAAGCATGATGGCGGCGGCGGCGGCCCCGCGCTACTCGGTTCCCAGTCGCCACTACTTTTCCCGATGTGCCGTCCCAGGCCTGCACGACCACGTCTCCCGCAACATTGTACGCGCCCTCACCAACGCGGTTAATGCCAAGGTCCACTTAACAACAGACACGTGGACAAGCACAGGCGGGCAGGGCCACTATATCTCCCTGACGGCACATTGGGTGAATTTAGTGGAGGCTGGGACAGAGTCAGAGCCTGGGACCGCTCACGTCCTACCCACCCCCAGAATTGCGGGCCACAGCTCGGTGGTGGTATCTGCGGCGGTGTATGCTTCCTCCACTAAAGCACCTTCCTCCTCCTCCTCCTCCTCCTCCAACGCAACCTCTGTCTCGCAATCAAGATGTGTCAGCAGCACGTCGCCAGCAGTCGGTGTCACGCGGCGTGGCAGCACAGCGGTGGGCAAGCGTCAGCAGGCCGTGCTGAAACTACTCAGCTTGGGAGAGAAGAGGCACACGGCCCACGAACTGCTGCAGGGTCTGACAGAGCAGACCGACCGCTGGCTTGCGCCGCTGAGCCTCCAACCGGGCATGGTCGTGTGTGACAACGGCCGTAAGCAGGTGGCGGCTCTGCAGCTCGGCAGCCTCACGCACGTGCCATGCCTGGCCCATGTGTTTAATTTGGTGGTTCAGCGCTTTCTGAAAAGCTACCCCCACTTGTCATACCTGCTCGGAAAGGTGCGCCAGCTCTGCGCACATTTCCGCAAATCCCACACGCACGCTGCCACCCTGCGGACACTGCAACATCGGTTTCATCTGCCAGTGCACCGACTGCTGTGCGACGTGCCCACACGGTGGAACTCTACGCTTCACATGTTGGCCAGGCTCTATGAGCAGCGTAGAGCTATACTGGAATACCAACTCCAACATGGGCGGCGCAGTGGGAGTCAGCCTCCTCAATTCTTTACAGAAGAGTGGGCCTGGTTGGCAGACATCTGCCAGGTCCTTGGAAACTTTGAAGAGTCTACCCAGATGGTGAGCGGTGATGCTGCAATCATTAGCGTCACCATTCCTCTGCTATGCCTCTTGAGAAGTTCCCTGCAAAGCATAAAGGCAGATGCTTTGCGCTCGGAAACAGAGGCGGGGGAAGACAGTATGTCGCTGGATAGTCAGAGCATCCTCCTGTCTATATCTCAGCGCGTTGAGGAGGAGGAGCATGAGGAGGATGAGGAGGAGGGGGAAGAGACAGCTTGGCCCACTGCTGAGGGTACCCATGCTGCTTGCCTGTCATCCTTTCAGCGTGTATGGCCTGAGGAGGAGGAGGAGGATCCTGAAAGTGATCTTCCTAGTGAGGACAGCCATGTTTTGCGTACAGGTACCCTGGCACACATGGCTGACTTCATGTTAGGATGCCTTTCTCGTGACCCTCGCATTACACGCATTCTGGCCACTACGGATTACTGGGTGTACACACTGCTCGACCCACGGTATAAGGAGAACCTTTCCACTCTCATACCCGAAGAGGAAAGGGGTTCGAGAATGATGCTATACCACAGGACCCTGGCGGACAAACTGATGGTAAAATTGCCATCCGACAGCACTAGTGGCCGAAGGCGCAGTTCCGAGGGCCAGATAGCAGGGGAGGCGCGGAGATCAGGCAGCATGTACAACACAGGCAGGGGAACACTCTCTAAGGCCTTTGACAGCTTTCTGGCTCCCCAGAAAGACTTTGTCATCGCTCCCCAGTCAAGGCTGAGTCGGCGGGAGCACTGTAAAAGGATGGTGAGGGAGTACGTAGCTGATCGCACGACCGTCCTCCGTGACGCCTCTGCCCCCTACAACTACTGGGTGTCGAAGCTGGACACGTGGCCTGAACTCGCGCTGTATGCCCTGGAGGTGCTTGCTTGTCCTGCGGCTAGCGTCTTGTCAGAGAGGGTGTTTAGTGCGGCTGGGGGAATCATCACAGATAAGCGTACCCGCCTGTCAACCGACAGTGCCGACAGGCTTACACTCATCAAGATGAACAAAGCCTGGATTTCCCCAGACTTCTCTTCTCCACCAGCGGACAGCAGCGATACCTAAACAATACGTAGGCTGCACCCGCGGATGGAAGCATTGTTCGCTATCATCATCAAAAACGTGGACCTTTTAGCTTCATCAGTCTGTGTATAATATTCCTCCTCCTCCTCCTGCTCCTCCTCCTGAAACCTCATGTAATCACGCCGAACGGGCAATTTTTCTTAGGCCCACAAGGCTCAGTCATATAATTTTTGTAAACAATTTTTATACGTTTCAATGCTCATTAAAGCGTTGAAACTTGCACCTGAACCAATTTTTATTTTAACTGGGCTGCCTCCAGGCCTAGTTACAAATTAAACCACATTAACCAAAGCGATTAATGGGTTTCACCTGCCCTCTTGGTTGGGCATGGGCAATTTTTCTGAAGTACATTAGTACTGTTGGTACACCAATATTTTGGGGCCCTCACCTACAGTGTAATCCAATAAATTTTTTGCCCACCTGCATTAAAGCTGACGTTACATCAGCTGTGCTGGGCACTGCAATGGGATATTTTTATGTACCGCCGGTGGCTTCCTGGCACCCACCCATGCTGTCGGTCCACACGGAGTTGTAACTGCATGTGTCCACTTCTAAAGAACCCCAGTCAGACTGGGGCATGCAGTGTGGGTCGAAGCCCACCTGCATTAAACATGACATTACCTCAGCTGTGATGAGCAATGCAATGGGATATATTTATGTACCGCCGGTGGGTTCCATGGAGCCACCCATGCTGTCGGTCCACACGGAGTTGTAACTGCATGTATCGACTTCTAAAGAACCCCAGTCTGACTGGGGCATGCAGTGTGGGCCAAAGCCCACCTGCATTAAACATGACATTCCCTCAGCTGTGCTGGGCAATGCAATGGGATTTATTTATGTACCGCCTGTGGCTTCCTGGGACCCTCCCATGCTGTCGGTCCACACGGACTTCACAATAGGGAGTTGTACCTGCCTGTGTCTCCTTATAAAGAGCCCCAGTCTGACTGGGGCATGCAGTGTGGGCCGAAGCCCACCTGCATTAAACATGACATTACCTCAGCTGTGATGGGCAATGCAATGGGATATATTTATGTACCGCCGGTGGCTTCCTGGCACCCACCCATGCTGTCGGTCCACAGGGACTTCACAATAGGGAGTTGTACCTGCCTGTGTCTATGAATTAAAAACCCCGGTCAGGTTGGGGCATGCAGTGTGGGCCGAAGCCCACCTGCATTTAATCTGACGTTAGCTCTGCTGTCCAGGGCACTGCAATGGGATACATTTATGTACAGCCGGTGGGTTCCATGGAGCCACCCATGCTGTGGGTGCACACGAAATTCCCATTGCGGAGTTGTACCTGCCTGTGACTATTTATAAAAAAACGCGGTCTGACGGGGGCATGCAGACACCTTGACAGAATGAATAGTGTGTGGCACATAGGTTCCCCATTGCTATGCCCACGTGTGCAGCTCCTGATGGAGGTGGCACAGGATTATATTTCTTATTGCTTCTGTACAGCATTGTGGGCTATCGCCCCGCCCCTTTTAAAGAGGGTCACTGCCTAGCCGTGCCAACCCTCTGCAGTGTGTGCCTGCGGTTCCTCCTTATGGCAGACGCACTTATAAATAGACATGAGGGTGGTGTGGCATGAGTGCAGCTGAAGGCTGGGCAGGGACACTTTGGTGTGCGCTGTGGACACTGGGTCGTTTGGGGGGGAGGGTTGGGCAGCATGTAACCCAGGAGAAGTGGCAGCGGAGTGTCATGCAGGCAGTGATTGTGCTTTGTTGGAGGTAGTGTGGTGCTTAGCTAAGCTATGCATTGCTAATGAGGGCTTTTCAGAAGTAAAAATTGTTGAGAGGGGGGGGCACTCTTGCCGCTATTGTGGCTTAATAGTGGGACCTGGGAACTTGAGATGCAGCCCAACATGTAGCCCCTCGCCTGCCCTATCCGTTGCTGTGTCGTTCCCATCACTTTCTTGAATTGCCCAGATTTTCACAAATGGAAACCTTAGCGAGCATCGGCGATATACAAAAATGCTCGGGTCGCCCATTGACTTCAATGGGGTTTGTTACTCGAAACGAACCCTCGAGCATCGCGAAACTTTCCTCCCGAGTAACGAGCACCCGAGCATTTTGGTGCTCGCTCATCTCTAGTCGGGACCCATTAACTTTTCCTATTTATGACATAATCAATGCTTGTGCCAAATTTCGAGTTTCTATGACACCGGGAAGTGAGAGAATTAGACTCCGTACGTAAAATTTGGACGCTAATTCTTTTGCACTTAGAATTGAATAATCGAGTTGGGACCCATTAGCTTTTCATATTTATGACAGAATCAATGCCCGTGCCAAATCTCAAGTTTCTATTACACCAAGAAGTGAGACAATTAGATTTTGTACGTAACATGTGGACGCTAATTCTTTTGCACTTAGAATTGAACAATCGAGTTGGGACCCATTAACTTTTCCTATTTATGATATAATTAATGCTCGTGCCAAATTTCAAGTTTTTATGACATCGGGAAGTGAGAGAATTAGATTACATACGTAAAATTTGGACGCTAATTCTTCTGCGCATAGAATTTAATAATCGAGTTAGGACCCATTAACTTTTCCTATTTATGACATAATAATCAATGCTTGTGCCAAATTTTAAGTGAAAGAATTAGATTCCGTACGTAAAATTTGGACGCTGATTCTTTTGCACATAGAACTGAATAATCGAGTTGGGACCCATTAACTTTTCCTATTTATGACATAATCAATGCTTGTGCCAAATTTCGAGTTTCTATGACACCGGGAAGTGAGAGAATTAGACTCCGTATGTAAAATTTGGACGCTAATTCTTTTGCGCTTAGAATTGAACAATCGAGTTGGGACCCATAAACTTTTCCAATTTATGACATAATCAATGCCCATGCAAAATTTCACGTTTCTATGACACCAAGAAGTGAGAGAATTAGATTTCGTATGTAAAATGTGGATGCTAATTCTTTTGCACTTAGAATTGAACAATCGAGTTGTGACCCATTAACTTTTCCCATTTATGACATAATCAATGCCTGTGCCAAATTTCAAGTTTCTATGACACCGGGAAGTAAAAGAATTAGATTCCGTACGTAAAATTTGGACGCTAATTGTTTTGCGCTTAGATTTGAATAATCGAGTTGGGACCCATTAGCTTTTTCTATTTGTGACATAATCAATGCCCGTGCCAAATTTCACGTTTCTATGACATTGGGAAAGTGAGAGAATTACATTCCGTACGTAAAATTTGGACGCTAATTCTTTTGCGCCTAGAATTGAATAATTGAGTTTGGACCCATTAGCTTTTCCTATTTATGACATAATCAATGCTCGTGGCAAATTTCAACTTTCTATTACACCAAGAAGTGAGAGAATTAGATTCCGTACGTAAAATTTGGACGCTAGTTCTTTTGTGCTACAATTGAATAATCGAGTTGGGACCCATTAGTTTTTCCTATTTATGACATAATCAATGCTTGTGCAAAATTTCAAATTTCTACGACAATGGGAAGTTGGAGAATTAGATTCTGTACGTAAAATTTGGACGCTAGTTCTTTTGCGCTAGAATTGAATAATCGAGTTGGGACCCATTAACTTTTCCTATTTATTACATAATCAATGCTCGTGCCAAATTTTAAGTTTCTATTACATTGGGAAGTGAGAGATTTAGATTATGTACGTAAAATTTCGACGCTAATTCTTTTGCGCTATAATTAAATAATCGAGTTGGGACCTCTTTACTCTTCCTATTTTGGACATAAACTATGCTCTTACCAAATTTCATGTTTCTACGACATCGGGAAGTTGGAGAATTAGTGGCGAGTCAGTCAGTGAATCAGTGAGTGAGTGAGTGAGTGAGTCAGTGAGTCAGTGAGGGCTTTCGTCTTTATATATATAGATTTAAATTTTATTTTTCTCTTTTCTAATTTTTCATAAGCTTTTTATTCTTTACTCTGAATTTTACAGTTTACTATTTTTTGCTTAGTCAGTATATCTTAACTAGCT